>NC_079222.1:7788974-7816474 GCF_029633865.1 Lampris incognitus
TGCATCAAAAGTGCTATTTTTTTGTTTCATTGTGTGATTTTAGAGATTTAGTACATTTCACTTTAGTAGAGTTGCAGAAAACAGTGATGGCGTCAGTCGGAGGGCTGCAACCCATTCACTGGTCCGTCCATAACTAGTATTTACTGGAGTAGACATTTTACCTGCCATGCAGAAGAGTACATTTGTATATATTCTTATGTTTGGGAGAATAAGGCAGATCTCTGTGCTCCACCCGAATGCATATCGCTTGATTCAGAGGACATATTTGGAAGAAGTGGTGTAAGGCTAGCATCAACTCAAGCCGGGATTCTCCCATAATAGACTGGCTTTTGTCTTTCAGTGATGGTTTCAAGACTGTAAACTTTTTTTTCCCCCTCTTTATTTCTGATTCTTCCCTTTTTCTCCCAATCTAGTGGCCAGTCGATCCCTATTTTAGTTCAAACCCCCCCCTGCCTCGTACTGCATGCAGTAGGGAGCTGCTATATGGTAGGGAGGGCAGCACAGTGGCTCAACTGCATCTCTCCTGCCGGCAGTCTCGAAGGAGAAGCCTCGCCACCTCCGTGACAAGGCGAATCCAGGCCGAAGAAGACTGTAAACACTCTTTTAAGGCACCGGCTAAGATGAGCATTGTTTTTATTTAATCAACTGATTTATTTATTTCATACAGAAGCCGCTTCACCAGCATTCACCCTGGAGCGCTGGGAGCGTTCCCTGCAGCCAGGCACCATATGGCCGTCGAATACAGGGTCTACTCTGGTCCTGACAATTAGGACCATTGTCCCAAAGGCGAATGCCTTGCTAGCGCAGCGACTCAGCCAAGTAAGTAAGACAAGAGAGAAAAGGAGAGAAAAGTGGAATGTTGAGAAGTTAAACCTTAGATGAAGGAAAAGTGAATGGGAGAACAGAGAGAGAGAGAGACAGAGAGAGAGACAGAGAGAGAGAGAGAACATGCAAGAGGAGGGCCGGGTAATAATTCAGTATTAGCGTTTATCATCTTTCAGTGGTGCATTGCGGTGGAATTCGGATAGTGTTGTACCATGGTACACAGCCTTTGTTGTCTTATTTGATGATAATGAGAATCTATTATCTAAAATGTATTATAAAGTGAGATCTGAAATATTTGGGGAAGTATTATTTGAAAGCTGGTTTTGGTTGGATATCATACTTTATGTTACCAAACTGTTCAATGTGATGAACCACAGCTGGATTCTTAAACACGGTGTTTTTGCACACGAGTGGATGTCTTGAGAGGCTGACAATGTGTAAAATACCGGGGATTGTTGTGATGATAACATTTTCCATACGTATCTTCCATCACTACACATATGAAGATTAAAAGTCTCATTTCAGTGTAAAAGAGAAATGAATAATACTAATAATAATACTAGTAATAATAATAATGAAGGAAGTCTCGCCAACTGGGCTAATAAATGCTTAGCCAATTAACAGCTGAAGAGTGATTTCAGTGCACTCAGAGGCAGAGCTGTGCTAATTATACCCTGAAGAGCTTTAAGTCTTCAGCAGAGCAGAAAGGAAGTATGGATGGATGAGTGGATAGATGGAGGTACAATAGAAAAAAAATGATGAAATAAATGAGGGAAGGATGGAAGTTAGAAAGGAAAGAAGGTGAAGAATGACGACGGATGAATTAATGGAAAGCTATTTGGTAGGGAGGGCAGCGCAGTGGCTCAGTGGTTAGCGCGGTCGCCTCACAACAAGAAGGTTCTGGGATCGAGGTTCGAGCCCTGGGGTAGTCCAGCGTTGGGGGTCGTCCCGGGTCGACCTCTGGGTGGAGTTTGCGTGTTCTCCCCGTGTCTGCGTGGGTTTCCACTGGGTGCTCCGGTTCCCCCCCCCCACAGTCCAAAGACATGTAGGTCAGGTGAATCTGCTGTGCTAAATTGTCCCTAGGTGTGTGTGTGTGTGTGTGTGTGTGTTGGCCCTGTGATGGCCTGGCGGCCTGTCCAGGGTGTCTCCCCGCCTGCCGCCCAATCACTGCTGGGATAGGCTCCAGCATCCTGCGACCCTGAGAGCAGGATAAGCGGTTTGGCTAATGGATGGATGTGGGGTAGGAAGGAGGTAAGGATGGAAGGGATGAAAGATGGAATGGAAAGGAGGATGGAAGTTGGAAAGGAAAGAAGGGAAAGAAGGCTGGATGGACGGTATAAGGAGGGAAGGATGTAATGAATGAAGGAAAGATGGAAGCATACAGAGGATGGAAGGAAGAAAGGATACAAGGAATTGGTGAAGGAAGGAAGAGGGATTGATGGACGATTGGATGGTAATATTTGCGGTAGGAAGGACGAAAGGATCGAAAGAATGAAGGAAGGATAGACGGATGGAAATTAAAAAGGAAAGAAGAGAAAGATGAATGATGTATGGATGATATAAGGAGCGAAGGATGTAGTAAACGAAGGAAAGATGGAAGGATGGCAGAGAGGATGGAAGGAAGAAAGGATACAAGGAATTGGTGAAGGAAGGAAGGGATTGATGGACGAAGGGATGGAAATATGGGAGGTAGGAAGGAAGAAAGGATCGAAAGAATGAAGGAAGGATAGACGGATTGGGGGTTAAAAAGGAAAGAAGAGAAAGATGGATGATGGATGTCGATATAAGGGAAGGATGTAATGAACGAAGGAACAATGGAAGGATGGCAGAGAGGATGGAAGGAAGAAAGGTTATAAGGAATGGATGAAGGAAGGAAGGGGGCTTGATGGACAAACGGATATGGATAAGGAAATATGTTAGGGAGGAAGGAAGAAAGGCTCAAAAGAATGAAGGAAGGATGGAAGTTAAAAAGGAAAGAAGGGAAAGATGGCTGGATGATGATATAAGGAGAGAAGGATGTAATGAATGAAGCAAAGATGGAAGGATGACAGAGAGGATGGGAGGAAGAAAGTAAAGGGGGAGGAAGAGAGGAAAAACGTAAAGAGAATGAAGAAAGGAAGGAAAGGAGTGATAGGAAGGAAGAAATAGAAGCAAATAAACATGGAGGATGAGGATTATTAAAAAGCAGAAGCAACTACATGAGAAAACGCTCATGAAGCACTCGAGCTGACACGCGTAGAGCTGAGACTTAAATCGAGACGTGACACTGATGACTCGGACACGAGTCATTAGTGTGGAGACTTGAGAATTGTACGGCCTTGACTTGGTTTGCCATGTTTAGTCTTGAAATTTGAGGTTTGGAAGTGTGTGTATCTACTAGTGAGCCGCAGAAGTCAGCCGGTAAACGCGTGATGCCGAGTCGGTTAGGAATTAAATGATTTTCGTGAAAGTGTTTTATCTTTAAGCCTCTAAATTTCATTGTTGACCCTCCTTCACCACTACTGCTGCAATACACCCACCTATCCGTCCTGGAAGAGGGCTCCCTCCTCTGATGCTCTTCAGTTGTTGTTGTTTTCTTCCTTAAATAGGTTAAGTTTTGCCTCATCTGAATTTAGGGTGTGTAATTAGGCTTCGTGGAAACAGTGCAATCTAGGTCTTTTTATGTTTTATGCTTTTGTTTTTAGTTTTTATTTCGTTTTCTTTGGTGTGTCAAATAAATCCAACCATTGTGTATATACACTCACCGGCCACTTTATTAGGCACACCCGTCCAACTGCTCGTTAACGCAAATTTCTAATCAGCCAATCACATGGCAGCAACTCAATGCATTTAGGCATGTAGACATGGTCAAGACGATCTGCTGCAGTTCAAACCGAGCATCAGAATGGGGAAGAAAGGTGATTTAAGTGACTTTGAACGTGGCATGGTTGTTGGTGCCAGACGGGCTGGTCTGAGTATTTCAGAAACTGCTGATCTACTGGGATTTTCATGCACAACCATCTCTAGGGTTTACAGAGAATGGTCCGAAAAAGAGAAAATATCCAGTGAGCGGCAGTTCTGTGGGCGAAAATGCCTTGTTGATGCCAGAGGTCAGAGGAGAATGGCCAGACTGGTTCGAGCTGATAGAAAGGCAACAGTAACTCAAATAACCACTCATTACAACCGAGGTATGCAGAAGAGCATCTCTGAATGCACAACACGTCGAACCTTGAGGCAGATGGGCTACAGCAGCAGAAGACCACACCGGGTGCCACTCTTGTCAGCTAAGAACAGGAAACTGAGGCTACAATTCGCACAGGCTCACCAAAATTGGACAATAGAAGATTGGAAAAACGTTGCCTGGTCTGATGAGTCTTGATTTCTGCTGCGACATTCGGATGGTAGGGTCAGAATTTGGCGTCAACAACATGAAAGCATGGATCCGTCCTGCCTTGTATCAACGGTTCAGGCTGGTGGTGGTGGTATAATGGTGTGGGGGATATTGTCTTGGCACACTTTGGGCCCCTTAGTACCAATTGAGCATCGTGTCAACGCCACAGCCTACCTGAGTATTGTTGCTGACCATGTCCATCCCTTTATGACCACAGTGTTCCCATCTTCTGATGGCTACTTCCAGCAGGATAACGCGCCATGTCATAAAGCTCGAATCATCTCAGACTGGTTTCTTGAACATGACAATGAGTTCACTGTACTCAAATGGCCTCCACAGTCACCAGATCTCAATCCAATAGAGCACCTTTGGGATGTGGTGGACCGGGAGATTCGCATCATGGATGTGCAGCCGACAAATCTGCAGCATCTGCGTGATGCTATCATGTCAATATGGACCAAACTCTCTGAGGAATGTTTCCAGTACCTTGTTGAATCTATGCCACGAAGGATTAAGGCAGTTCTGAAGGCAAAAGGGGGTCCAACCCGGTACTAGCAAGGTGTACCTAATAAAGTGGCCAGTGAGTGTATACTGTACTGTACATTGTACGTATACTGGTACGCTCTGTCATGTCCATCTACCTCAGGCATGTGTGTAAGTAACCTGCAAACATCTATTTCAGCCTCTCTGATATATTCTCTGCACCATTGCACCTTATCACCTCTTATTTTGCCTGTGTAAGTCAATCCTTGTGTATATATCTGAAGATTGTTGTGTTGTAATGTTGTTATTCCATGTGAAGTACACTGAGAGAGCCATGAAACCGGATTCAAATTCCACGCATGTGCAAACCTACTTGGCCCAAAAAACATGATTCTGATTCTGATGCATAAATGGAACAAAATCTTAATATGATGCAGAAGCAAAGAAGGTTGACACAGACACAGCAAGTAAACACACAGACATGCACCTAGAGTTCAAAACATACACTGACTATATGGAAAATAAGTTGACATGCACTGAATAAACAGGGAATAAACACAATTAATAGGTAGAGAGTAAACAAAGTAGAGATGTTTACTTGGGGTCAACTGTACAAAGTAACGGGGAGTGCAGGAGAGAAGTGAAGAAGAGGGTGCAGGCAGGGTGGAGTGGGTGGAGAAGAGGCAGGAGTGATTTGTGACAGAAGGGTACCAGTAAGGGTTAAAGGGAAGGTTTACAAGATGGTTGTGAGGCCAGCTATGTTATATGGTTTGGAGACAGTGGCATTGATGAAAAGACAGGAGGTGGAGGTGGCAGAGTTGAAGATGTGATTATCATTGGGAGTGTTGAAGAAGGACAGGATTAGCAACGGGTATATTAGAGGGACAGCTCAGGTTGGACGGTTTGGAGACAAAGTAGTAGAGACAAGATTGAGATGGTTTGGACACGTATGGAGGAGAGATGCTGGGTATATTGGGAGAAGGATGCTGAATATGGAGCTGCCAGGGAAGAGGAAAAGAGGAAGGCCAAAGAGGAGGTTTATGGATGTGGTGAGGGAGGACATGCAGGTGGCTGGTGTGACAGAGGAAGATGAAGAGGACAGGAAGAGTTGGAAACGGATGATCTGCTGTCGCGCCCCCTAACGGGAACAGCCGAAAGTAGTAGTAGTAGTAGTAGTAGTAGTAGTAGATGTTTACAAGTGAGTTTCAAAGTGATTGGACCGTAATTCAATAGAGAGTACTTTGATATGCTGGACAACGAAGATTTTGCTTCCTGAACACTTTTGAATGGATTTTATGGATTTTGGGCTGCTGATCACGAAAGTCACCTTACATTTTTCCTATCAAATACAGTTTTGTAACTATAAACTATATTTGTTATTTCCTGTCATACAGTGCCTTGCAAAAGTATTCAACCCCCTTGACAGTCATCACTAATTTCTGGATTATAAAAGATACTCACACATCTGTTCCTGAACAATATTATTTTTGTGAACCCATAAACTCTAACAGCATGTTCCCAAAGCCAAGATAAGTTATGTTTCACTGACTTTTTGTAAATAAATTAAAAACAAAAATATAGTGCTTGCATAAGTATTCAACCCCCACATATCAATACTTTGTAGAGAACCCTTTTGCTGCAACAACAGCCATGATTGTCTTGGGGTAAGGATGTACAAGCTTTGCACATTCTTCTGGAGTAATTTTTGCCCATTCTTCTTGACAGTATTTATACAGATTTTGCAGGTTGGTGGGATGGCATCTCTGGATTGCGATTTTCAGTCTGTGCCACAGATTTTCAATGGGGTTGAGGTCCTGACTTTGACTTGGCCACTCCAAAACGTTCACCTTTTTGTTGCTGAGCCATGCCGTTGTTGCTTTAGCCTCGTGCTTAGGATCATTGTCCTGCCGGAAGGTGAACCTTCTCCCACGCTTCAGTTTTATGGCAGACTGCAACAGGTTTTCATCCAATATTCCCTTGTATTTTCTCCATCCATTTTTCCCTCAATTTGAACAAGGTTCCCAGTGCCTGCAGACGAAAAGCAACCCCATAGCATTATGCTGCCGCCATCATGCTTCACTGTAGGGAGGGTGTTTTTAGGGCGTGAGCAGTGTTAGGTTTGCACCACACATAATGATTTTGAGTTTTGGCCAAAAAGCCGCAACTTTTGTTTCGTCTCATCTGACCACAAAACCTTGACCCACATACTAACTGGGTCTCTCTCATGCAAGCGTGCTTTTATATGCATAGTTTTGAGCAACGACTTCTTTCTTGCCACCCTCCCATACAGGCCAGATTCATGGAGAGCTCATGATATGGTTTGACTCATGCACATTTGCTCCAGTTTCAGCCACTGACCTCTGGGGCTCCTTCGAAGTGATTGCAGGATAATCTGTGGCTTTCCTTACCAGCCCACGTCTTGCTCGGACACTTAGCTTTGAGGGGCAGCCTGTCCTACAAAACGTCTGGGTGGTGTGATGCAGCTTCCACTTTCTGACAATGGATCCAACAGTGTTCCGTGGGACATCCAAACACTTGGATATGGTTTTGTATCCCTTACCTGCATTTTAATCACTTTGTCTCTTACTTCAGTGTCATGCTCCTTTGTCGTCATTTTCTGATGAGGCCACGCCCGGCTAATCAACTTCACACAGAGCGCTTTTTATACCCATAAAAAAGACCGTTACTTTAATATCTTACAGATGCACACTAATTATGTCCAATTGTGTCAACCTGAGTTTGTTTTCGGAATAATTTGTCATTTGTGTAAACTTGGAGCCTTCAGAGCACAAGGGGTTAAATACTTATGCAAGCACTATATTTTAGTGTTTAATTCATGAATAAAAAGTCAGCGAAACATAACTTGTTTTGGCTTTGGGAACATGCTGTTAGCGTTTATGGGTTCACAAAAATAATATTGTTCAGGAACAGATGTGTGAGTATTTTTTATATTCCAGAAATTAGTGATGACTGTCAAGGGGGTTGAATACTTCTGCAAGGCACTGTATTTTAAGTCTACTAGTATATTAATGCCCACAAAGCAAGTTATTTTGGTCAGTCCAAGCATGGCTGGGCATGTACTCAGTGTAGGTGCTATGCAAATGTTGTCTTAGGCGTGACTGGGCATGCTTAGTCAGGTTAGATGCTGGCAGACAGGCTGTAAAAGCTGCTCACATTTACAGATGCTGTTTGGACACATGTTGATGCACTTGTTCTGCATGCAGGAGCGTAGGGAGTTTACTTAACAATAGTATTTATTGTCTTCAGGAAGAAGTAATACAGCAGAAATGTCTCGTCAATGTTGCAACAGCTGTGATACATTCTGTTACACCTGTGGTGAGTATACGCTTAAGGCTAAAGGACGCACCATGACTGCACTTATTAAGAAAGCCTATGAGCTCTACTTCGCATGTAAAATTGGTGACCAACAAGAGGAACCCTAGGCTCCTCACATTTGTTGTGTAACATGTGCATTCAACCTGAGAACTTGGCTCAGAGGTACTTGGAAGTCGATGCCATTTGCAGTTCCAATGATATGGCAAGAACAGAAGGATCACATGACGAACTGTTACTTCTGTCTGACCAATGTATCTGGCTTCTCTACTAAAAATAAGAAATCTATTCAATACCCCAATCTGCCTTCAGACTTGAAACCAGTTCCACATGATGACAGTTTGCCAGTACCGAAGCCACTAGAGACACGGAGCCTAGATGAGGCAGATGAAGATGCCACAACGCATGAACCAGATGTGGAAAACGACATTGATCCAAATGTTGAATCCTTTATGCCTGGTTATCCTCATCTGATAACACAGCCAGAATTGAATGACCTGGTCAGGGACTTCGATTTGTCAAAAGCTAAAGCAGAACCACTTGGTTCAAGATTGCGAGGATGGGGTTTGCGGTCACCAGGTGCAAAAATGTCCAACTTTCGGGAACCGTCAAGAACATTTGACAAACTTCTTTATGCAGGTTGACGACCTCTGTTTCGGCACTGACATTGATGGATTGTTCATGGCTTTGGGTTGTGTGCACGACCCACAACAATGGCGTCTTTTTATAGATTCGTCAGAGTTAAGCCTGAAAGCGGTCCTGTTACACAATGGCAACAGCCACCCCTCAGTACCCACTGGCTATGCAGTACACATGAAAGAAACCTACGATAACATGGAACTCATGTTGAAACACATACAGCACAACAGTTGCGACTGCAACATCTGTGGTGATCTAAACGTATTGGCACTGCTACTAGGAATGCAGCTCGGATATACAAAGTACTGTTGCTTCCCTTGTGAACGGGATAGCCGTGCTAGAGAGTCACATTCCATTAAAAAGAACTGGCCGCTCCGTAAGCATTTCGTTCCAGGGCACAAAGTGTGGCGCATAAATCACTTGTCGACACAACAGAGATATTTCTGCTTCCTCTTCGCATAAAAATCGGATTGATGAAACATTTTGTGAAAGCAATGAACAAAGAAGGTGATGGGTTTCACTATTTGAGACTGATGTTTCCAAGAATAACTGATGCCAAGATAAAGGAAGGCATTTTTGTGGGTCCACAAATTAGGCAGGTCATCAATGACAGGGAGTTAGAAGATCTGCTAGTGGGGCAGCAGAAAATTGCATGCAAGGCATTTAAGGGTGTTGTTGAGGATTTTCTTGGCAACCGCAGAGCACCAAACTACACCGAGCTGCTCGACAACATGTTTAAAGCACACACAACCCTGAAGTGCAACATGTCATTGAAAATTCATATTCTGCATTCACACTTGGGCTTCTCCCCTGCTGATCTCGGTGCAGTCAGTGACGAACATGGTGAAAGGTTTCACCAGGACACTGCGACCATGGAAAAGAGGCGTCAGGGCAACTGGAATCCATCAATGCTGGCCGACTGTTGTTGGACACTGACATGAGAGGCGCCAGATGCTGAGTACAAACGAAAATCAGCTGCACAGCATTTGAATCTCAGTCGAACTAACACAGCGTGTCAGCAGCATTGTGCGATTAAACGTGTTAAATTCAATAGCAGTTATTTTGATGTTCCTCCAGATTCCTACGCGATACAGCAAATCTCAAATTACTTTTGTGTTCAGCTTAACATCGTCTATCGTAACCTCTGATTTTTATTTATTTATTTTTTTATTTTCAAGAAGCAAAACGTTTGGAAAAACGTTTTGTCCGGTGATAAGCGGACGGCCTTTTTGCAGAAACAGCTTTCCACTTCGATCTGTTCAAAATATATGGTAACCGCTTATATTGATGTTATAGCTCATTCATTGAACAGAAACAACCGAGTGGTGTATGAGCATAACTGGGTTTGTGTATTGGTGAGAATCTGGCGACACGATACGTATCACGATACATGGGTTACGATTCAACATATCGCGGTATACTGTGATACTGTAAGAGAGGCGATATATTGCGGTTTCATAGGCCTGTGGTCTTCGTGCTTATTCCACTTCCTCTCTCGGTTTACGTTGTTGCGTTGGCGTGGAAGAGTCAAACGGCGGAAGATAAATTACAACACTGTTATCTAGCGGTCGTGGAGTTATGCACAACACAAAATGTTTGTCACGAGCCTTTACATGAAAACAATTAAAAACCGATATAGTGGTTTTGAGAATCGATACGGTATCACTAAAGATAATATCGCGATACTTGAGTGTGTCGATATTTTCTTACACCCTTAAGTATAACGCATCATTGAGCTGTGACGTAACTACTGTGTGTGTAGAATAGAGGCTTTTCTATACCTCTAGTTTGCTTCCTTGTCAATGTGCTGTTAAATATGACCAATATCAAACACCGCGTGGGATAAATTCACAAATATATTGTGTCGCAGAGATAAAAAGTGATTATTTGTGGAACATAAGGTGAATATTGGGTGTTGTGCTTAATGACACAGATGTGGACAATTAATCTGCTCATATACGCTCACCTGTATGGTGGCTTTGATGCACCTTGCTCCGACTAATTGCAATTAAGCAGTAATCCTAATAGCGCAATAGCTTTATTGTCAACATACAAGCCTTGTAGTTCAGCGATAACGAGGTTGGGTTTTAGCAACCACTGAATAACAACTGGTGGACCAAAATGTAGATCAGTAGTATTTGTCTTTGCATATCATGTGCACATACATTAGGGGTTAGGTTGCATGCACACAAATGCACAGGTACACAAATAGATGGACATACAGTCAAGGGTACATGCACATTTGCATGTTGTACATGTCATTACGTACAGGTACATGAATACATATTACGTGCATAAATACGTATTTATACTTACCATACATACCCATTTTAATTTCTTCAAGTTATTTTTCAAAATGTTTGTCTGTCTGTCTATCTATCTATCTATCTATCTATCTATCTATCTATCTATCTATCTATCTATCTATCTATCTATCTATCTATCTATCTATCTATCTATCTATCTATCTATCTATGTATCTATGTATCCATCCATCTATCTATCTATCTATCTATCTATCTATCTATCTATCTATCTATCTATCTATCTATCTATCTATCTATCTATCTATCTATCTATCTATCTATCTATCTATCTATCTATCTATCTATCTATCTATCTATCTATCTATCTATCTATCTATCTCTATTGTACTATTGTATAAGTAAGGTGATGTGCATGTATATGTATATGTGTGTGTGTTTTGTTTGTGCGTCATTAGAGTTTCTTACAGTGGAAATTATGAGCTAGCAAAAAAAAAAAAACCCTCTTCATTTACTTTCTGCTGTGCTGCAGCGACTCTGCAGCCTGGCACACATGTTTAGCCTAGGGTGACGGCAAGCAGGAAGTGTTTCAAAAACAGGGCAATTCTGGAAAAATCACTTGCAGCGAAAAATCACTCCTATCTCCCCCATCTCTTTGGCGGGGTCATTGCATAATTTAGTAATCAACTAAATTAAGGTATGGCAAAATGAACTTGCAGCTTGTGAGCATTTGTGTCAAGTTCATCGGGTTTCACATGCAGGGGATGGCATCCAGGCAGCCGCTGTGCTGTAATGAATTTCAAACTGCCTCCGATTTTCATCTGTGGCGATGAGGGAGAGAATTAGCTGGGGCCCCTGCGCCTGCACACAAACACACACACACACACACACACACACACACACACACACACACACACACACACACGCACACACACACAGGAAGCAGGCACCATTTGGCGTTTATGTAAATGCGCAAAAACAAAATGGCTGACTGCCAAATCCTGACAGTAAACAAAGCTTGTTTGACTGCTAGGCAGAGCGGCGTTAAGGTGGTCTGCCAGGGATGGAGTCCGATCCACGAAGCGGCGGAAGGTGTCTGGAAGCAGCCGGTTCACCTTAAGCCAGGGTTTCCAGTGACCATGTAAAAGAGCCATTAACTTGTGATCGGCTGTGAAAGAGTTGGTGTGCATCTCTAAAACAGGCCTTTGTTTGGGGCCCCTTGACTGGAGGCTGGCTGGTTGTCATGGCAGCCAGTCAGCCAATAATAACTCCGAGCCAGGCCATCCACGTTACATATAGTCAGGAGTCACTGTCATGTTTGTCATGTTGAATTTATTTCAGCGAGTTAGAGACTGAAGTCCTGTTTTCCTGCATTAGCAAGCTAAGGTTCATGCTAATGGTTTCTTGACTCCTTGCACTCTGGCATCCTACTTAAACGAATATCATTAGCATTCATATTGATATGATATGGGTAGTGTTCGGCTTGTGGTCATAGTGCCAATGGCTCAAATTCCTGTAAGGCATGACTAATTAACTAGGTGGGCAGAGTACATGAAGAAATCTGGAGTATTTCATAACAATAACTTTCGAGAGGATCTCGAGCAGGGCACATTCACCAGCAGAGCTGCTCAGTTTCTGACAGCAGAAGATTGTGGTTTTACTGGACTAACATGGCATCATCCCACATGGCGTTATATATTGACACTCGGCAAAACATCTAGGGGAGATGTGGATGCAGTAGAAGACCACCCCACCGTGGATTATCCCACTTATTACAGATTTTCATTACGAATGAAGTCAATAAATTGACAGAAAATAATTATTTAAAATGATTTGATTAGCCCACATGCTTCTGGACTTCATGTATTATTAGCTTGCTAACATGAACAACATTAACATTGCTAACAACTACACGAGGCGCATTAATATGTAAGGAAACTGGAACAATGATGAGGCCGCACCTTGACGATGGTCTTCTTCGGAAATAACTGCAGAATGCTTTACTGACCAATCAGAATGGAATATTCAACATAATTGTGTAATGAATCATGCATAAGGTACGTTCTCCCCATGTCTGTGGTGGGGTTTCTCCAGGTGCTCCGGTTTCCCCCGCCATCAAAAGAAACATGCATGTTAGGGTTTAGACTCCCGTCTGTGCAATAGGAAAAGAGCTGGAGTTGGTCCCTGGGTGCAGCATGAAGGCAGCAGCCCACTGCTGCTAGCTACACACATCACAGCTAGGATGGGTTAATTTGCAGTAACTGAATTTCCCCAAGGGGATTAATAAAGGAAACTTAATTAATGCCCTTTGGCGTCTGTAGAGAGACACGGCGGGTGTTTCATATACTCCAATGTGAAGCTTCAGGTCCTGATTTTTTAAATATAAGTTACTTATATGTTAGGTAGTGGTTAAGGTTAGGGTCAAGATTACAAGGTGATTGGGTTTAGGGTTTAAGGTTAGGTAGTGGCCATCCCCACACATCTCATACAGATGCCAAAAGATACCTTCAGCATGTCATATTGACATTTGGTCAGTAGCATCAATATATGAAGCCATGGGATGAGAGAAGGCTCACTGGGCAGCTACCAGTTTCCAATAGTAGGGGACTGTAGTTTTCCTACTACTGGTTTCCAGCAGTAGAGCTGTGGGCAGCCCATAGACATCAACCAGGGGAAGTGCAGAAACCTGAACCAGGTCTGTGCAAAAAGTGGTAAAGAGGTGCTCAGACAACTTTCCCTTGCTAAATAAAAGCAAATATATATATTTATATATATAAATATAAATAATAACAATAGAGAACATATTTGTGTCTTATATCCTGGATTTTCCTTCACCTCTGTTCTTTTTTCTCAGCATGCAGTTTAACTAAAGCTGGATGTATTTGAATTCGTATCGGTTTGTCTGGCGGTTTTAGTGTCTGAATGCTGTTTCAGAGATTTCATCAGCAATCGCTTCAAAAGGGGGTTTCATATCATGTTGTCACGTAACATTTAGTATTTCGCCCCAGCTTTTCTAAGTTGGAGCGGACTTCATTAACCTAATCTGCAGAATGAAAATGTCACCGGGCCCGTCTGCAGGCCCATTGTTATCCAGCATTTTACTCACCTCCGCCGTGTGAAACCTCGCAGGGTCCCTGAAAGCGTTCCTTTATCGCGAAGCCTCTGATGAAGGCAGTGTTATTTGTATTGGAGTGCATAGGTATCATTTACGCTGGGGACACTGGGGATGTGTCCCCGGCACGTTGTGCCGCGGCCCATTTCATCCCCACCTCTTTTTGGAAGCCTTTAGTTAGTTGAATTTAATGATGAATAACATTACATTGGTACATATTGTGTCATTAGCAGAGCGATACAACATGCTTACTGATCAGTAAATCTAAACTAAACTGAAATACTTAATGATGTTTTTTTTTAAAAAGATGTTTTCATTAAAGTGACATTGGGGGTGGCAGATTCTCTGAATGGCTGAGTGTAGACCATCAGTTTTGTCAAAAAAAAGAAAAAAGAAATGAAAATTTAAGTCATTCGTGACTGTTACTTGTTTCATGAATGTGGTTAAATAAAGCTAGTGTAGTTGTAACGAATTACAATGTTATTGATTTTTAGTTCAAATATTCATTTTATTTTATTTTATTTTATTTTGGGCAGCACATTGGCGCAGAGGTTAGCGCGGTCACCTCACAGCAAGAAGGTGCTGGGTTCGAGCCCCGGGTAGTCCAACCTTGGGGGTCGTCCCGGGTCGTCCTCTGTGTGGAGTTTGCATGTTCTCCCCGTGTCTGTGTGGGTTTCCTCCGGGGGCTCCGGTTTCCCCCCACAGTCCAAAGACATGGAGGTCAGGTGAATCGGCCATACTTAATTGTCCCTACGTGTGTGTGTGTGTGTGTGTGTGTGTGTGTGTGTGTGTGTGTGTGTGTGTGTGTGCCCCTGTGATGGCCTGGCAGCCTGTCCAGGGTGTCTCCCCACCTGCCACCCAGTGACTGCTGGGATAGGCTCCAGCATCCCTGCGACACTTAGAGCAGGATCAGCGGTTTAGATAATGGATGGCTATTTGTTTTACGCAAAGACCTTGCTTAGTCATATTTGATGATGACCCTAGCAACACACACACACACACACACTAGCCAGCCATTTATTTTTGTCTGCCACTGGAAACTGCATTGCTTTTGGAAGTAATCAAGCATCTTACTATGGAAACAGGCTAACTAGGAACACAAAAGAACACTGCACTACATGGAGGATATTTTGTGGACCATATGAAGGTAAGACTCGTTTATTAATAAGCTTTACTTTCCTAAGCTAATTTCAGTGTGTATTTGCCCACACCCGCTTGGGGCTATTTTAATGCTAGCTAGCTATACTAGCTAAACTTGGGTATTACAGGTAGCAGTTGGCAGCAGGAAGTAGCTGGTGCTAGATAGCTAACGTTAGCTAAACTGGTTGTGTATTACAGACAGCAATTAGATTGGGCTATTTTGTTTGCAGGCACAGACCGATGGGTATTGCAAGGCCGGCTGATTTTCATATTGGCATCTAGCAGGGGTGATGTTGGTAGCCCGCACATTTACTCTGTCCTTTGCTTGCATTTGCCTCGGGGATGTCCTTCATCTATTCTAGGGACTGTATTGCACTTGGCTATCAGGGTGTAATGTCAGCATGTTTGGGGGCTGACAATGGATGTCAGTTGTGCCTGTGACAACCTTGTTGATGTCGTCACTGATGTCAACATTACTTGTTTCTAATGTGCCGCAATATGGCTTGGAGTAGCGATATCCTAACACAGTCTCAGTATTTGGGAAAACATCTATGGGTGGTGTGCTTGACAGACATAACTTAGACATGTCGGTTATGTGGCTTTCTTAAACTTTTTAATGTTTTACATGCCAGTGATTTTCAAACACTAGAATAAAAGATGCAAATGCATCTACCATACCAGATGGTACGGCGGGCCAGTGGTTAGCACTGTTGCCTCACAGCAAGGAGATCCTGGGTTCGAACCCCAGGCCGCCCCAGGTTCTTACTGGGTGGAGTTGGCATGTTCTCCTCATGTCTGCATGGGTTTCCTCCGGATGCTCCGGTTTCCTTCCACCATCCAAAAGACATGCTTGTCTGTGCCTCTGACAAAGGCAGTGGAAAGAAGAACTGGAGTATTTTTCTTTTAGAGTTCCCCCGTGTTCAGCTTCTCTCAGCTGACGTTTTTTTCCACTAAACGATGCTCTGAGAGTGCGTCTGATTGAGATCATCAGACACACTCATTTAAAGTGTCATCAGCTCAAATCATCATATTTTGCCCACACTTACCACCAACTCTTTCCTCGTACTTGTCACTCAAATTTAACTCATGAATATTAATGAGGACCAGACCACACCCTTACAGTTCTTGAGACAGATGAGAACAGTTAATTTTAAGGTTTAAAAATATATATATATATAAAATAAATACGGCTGAATGTTTTTTCATGTTCAAGGTTTTTACAACATGAAAATTTAAATATGGATACTGATTTTGCTCTGACTTTAAGGGTGTGTGTTTTGTCCTGAGTACCACAAACTGGATGAAGGAGGGTAATGCATGCATGACTCCTGGGAGGGGACAACAGAGGCTTGCTTAATAATGCATTACATTGAAATGGCCGTTTCATCTTCAGGAAGAAGATAAGTGTTTGTTACTTGCGGCAAATAAAGAAATATTCAGTCGCTCTGTAAGTGATTAATTGGTGTCATTGAGCGTAGTGTACTGAGGCCATTTTGCAGCTTTTTACCTCGGAGCCTGCCAACATCTAAACGAATTAGCAGGCTAAATGTCAAGAAGCGTGTTTACTCTCTTCGTTTTTCCAGTGCAGAATTGTCTGATTTTACTTTTTTTTTTTAATTCTTAAAATAGTATTGATAATGATAATAACAAGTATAATAATGATACAGTTTTCAGAAGGGCTTTTTCAAGAGACTTGCAGACACTTTACAGAAACAGTAAGGCAAAAAAAAGATGATAATTAAAAACAGATGAAGTCCATCCATCCATCCATTATCCAAACCGCTTATCCTGCTCTCCGGGTCGTGGGGATGCTGGAGCCTATCCCAGCAGTCATTGGGCGGCAGGCGGGGAGACACCCTGGACAGGCCGCCAGGCCATCACAGAAGTCCACAGATGAAGTCCTTGATTTAATATTGTATACAAGCACTTTGAATGAAGGACCTTTTTCTATTTTGTTGTGTTTTCTGTATGAGAACAAAAAAACTACTACTACTACTACTACTACTACTACTACCACTACTACTACTACTACTTTTGGCTGCTCCCGTTACGGGTCATCGTCCTGGGTACAACGTTAAACTGCAACCATTGGGTCATCAACGACTAAACCGGCACCCCCTCTTCAACCCTTGGGTTGCTGTGAGGAGGGTGTGTGGACACCCAGCAGGACTAAAAACAGAACCCGTCAAAGGGCGGATGTGTTCCTCTGTGAACCGATGGCCAGCCGTACCTGGAGAGGAGATAGGGGCCACCAGGTACTCCCCCTACTGGAACACAATGATGACTCAACCTGTTGAGGCATCAGCTGTGCTCCTGTGACCTCCATAGGTTACGGAACTGATGATGATGATGATGATGATGATGATGACGGTAGGGGGCGCCACAGCGGATCATCCGTTTCCATCTCTTCCTGTCCTCTGCGTCTTCCTCCGTCACACCAGCCACCTGCATGTCCTCCCTCACCACATCCGTAAACCTCCTCTTTGGCCTTCCTCTTCTCCTCTTCCCTGGCAGCTCCATATTCAGCATCCTTCTCCCAGTATACCCAGCATCTCTCCTCCACACATGTCCAAACCATCTCCACCTTGCCTCTCTTGCTTTGTTATGAGAGAAAAAAACCCCACCTGGAACTTGTGTTGTTCGTGGAGTGTACAAAATCCCATGACAACCTTCCTGTTTCCGAGGTGCATAATCTACACCTAAGTAGTCCGCTGGTTTGAAACCCTCTCGAACCCTCTTCTGATCCTGATTATCCGATTCTGAATCTCTCTCCTCCCTCTCGTCTTATTTACCTTGCACGAGTCCAAGTGGATTTAACAGCCGGGATCAATAAGGCGTAACAACACAGCAGCGCTCTAAGCGGCGTCTTCGGTAGAGGCCGTGGTGGTGGAAGGAGTTAGCTAACTCTGGTAGATCGGCGGAGTCCCTCTCGGTCTTTAAGAAAAGACTCCAGACCCAGCTCTTCCGTGAACACCTCTGCTCTTGATGGACTGAAGACAATAAAAATCTGCTCCTATGTACTTGATGCGTTGCCTCTGTGCAGGGCCTGCAGGGACCTACGTGCCATCGGAAACGAGCTTGGATTGATGGCACTTGAGTGACAGAATGAAAATGAAGGAAGCATTCTTACGACTAATTGTCTTCCATCCCTTATCCATTATCCAAGCCGCGTATCCTGCTCTCAGGGTCGCGGGGATGCTGGAGCCTATCCCGGCAGCCATTGGGCGGCAGGCGGGGAGACACCCTGGACAGGCCGCCAGGTCATCAAAGGACCCACACACACACCCACACACACACACACACAGACATTCACACCTAGGGACAATTTAGTACGGCCGAGTCACCTGACCTCCATGTCTTTGAGCTGTGGGAGGAAACCAGAGCCCCCGGAGGAAACCCACGCAGACACGGGGAGAACATGCAAACTCCACACAGAGGACGACCTGGGACGACCCCCAAGGTTGGACTACCCCGGGGCTCGAACCCAGGACCTTCTTGCTGTGAGGCAACCATGCTAACCACTGCACCACCGTGTCACAAATTGTCTTGTTACAGCGAGTTTGTTCTCTGCATGTAACCCATCCTATTATCCAGGAGCAGTGGGCAGTTGCAGCATCCGGGGACCGACTCCAGGTCTTCTTTCCATTGCCTTGCTCAGGGGCACAGACAGGAGTATTAACCCTAGAATGCGTGTCTTTTCGATGGGGGGGGGGGAACCGGAGCACCCGGAGGAAACATGCAAGAACATGCAAACTCCACACAGAAAGGACCCGGGACGGCCTGGGGTTCGAACCCAGGACCTTCTTGCTGTGAGGCAACAGTGGTAACCCCTGGGCCACCACGCCGCCCACTTACCCACTCGGCTGCGGGTTCGGGTATTAAGCGCATCCAATCATGTGTTGTCTGTTTAAGATATTAGTAATCAGACTTGCGTCTAATACCCCACAGTACGCTGGTCAGTCATCTGCTTTATATTTTACGTAACAGACTTAAACATTCGTTCTATACCCCAGTTCGTATTTTTGCTAATAATCACATCTAAAATGAAAAAAAGTATTTTTTGCACGTCTCCTTTTTACTCCCGCTTGTTTAGTGAAAATGCCATCTGTTTGGAGACGGCCTTTAACAACCCTGACGAGGCCGCCTCCAAGATGCACCGAGACGTCTCGTACAGAGTTTGATATCGGTCTTTCATCCGCAGCCTCGAGCGGTTTTCCCCTGGTCAGATCGGTTCTAAGAAGTTCTCCTCACATCCTCCATAAATCCGAGTTTTTATTGGATCCCCATCATTGTCGATGCCAACAGGGTATGTTCAGAGGGAGGTCGGTAAATAAGACCTTTCTGTTGCTAGGCGGAAGGATGGTTGGTGTAACGATTTAAATATAAGTGTAAGTAAACATCCGGGTAGCGGAGCGGCCTATTCCGTTGCATACCAACACGGGGCTCGCCGGTTTGAATCCCTGTGTTACCTCCAGCTTGGCCGGGTGTCCCTACAGACACAGTCGGACCTGGATGGGTATGTGTCCTGGTCGCTGCACTAGCGCCTCCTCTGGTCGGTCGGGGCGCCTGCTCGGGGGGGAGGGAGGGGGAACTGGGGGGTGATCCTCCCATACGCTACATCCCCCCTGGCGAAAGTCCTCACTGTCAGGGGAAAAGAAGCGGCTGGCGACTCCACATGTATGGGAGGAGGCGCGTGGTGGTCTGCAGAGCGGGCGGAGCAGCGACCGGGACGGCTCGGAAGAGTGGGGTGATTGGTCAGCTACAATTTGGGAGAAAAAATGGGGGGGGGGACAAGTTACGCTAAATAATCCGCATAATCAATGAGCAGTGATGGAGAAGTTTACATTGTAGCGGTTGGAGAATCGTTTGGGATTTGATTTCAGGCTCTCGTTAAGGGGGAGCAGAAGCAGACCGAACAGAAAGAGGTGGACTGCCAGCCGGCCTCGAGACCGACGCTCTTCAGGACCACCGACCCATGAACACCGTTTTAATTGCTAGATAACCGCCATTACCAACAGCCAGTAGTGAGGAGGTCAAAGGTCACAGGCCCAGCAGGGACGCCGTCGGAGCAACCGCACCCGGGACCCTCTCGGCGGCCACGTGAGCCGGATACGACCGGAAACTAGAGCAACGAGAGGAAGGGAGGAAGGGGATTCTCTCTCCTTCTTTTTTCGCTCCACCCGACTGTACATTTTATGAGGATGTCGTTTGTGCCGCCGCCGTCTCCTCCGCCCTCCTCCCCGTTTAGCGTGGGGAAAACAACCAACGATACGGGCCACGCATTTCCGTAATATCTCCCTCTTCCGCCGACCGCCTGTCTCTTTCCTCTAGACATCCGCCACCGTCCCTCCCTCCCCTCCTTCCTGCCCCCCCTCCTCTTCTGCAGCCTAACACCCCTATCCAGCCCGACCCGGCGAGCCCCCGGCGCCGGGTCGGGGTTGGCCAATAGAGGAACCGATAATAATTAGAGGACGCGGACTCTATTAATTATCTGAACTTACTGAGGCAGGCAGGGCCCCGCAGTGCGGAGCGCCGCTGTTTGCTTACCTCGTGGATACGCGGGAAGGGAACAGGGAAGTAGACCCGCTAATTATTTTGGATAATGCAATTAAGATATGCATATTTAGCATATATCCCACAATGGAAGGGAGGAAGTCAGCAGATAGCACAGCGGGTGGCAGTGTGGGTTCTTGCACATGTGTGTGTCTGTGTGTGCATGTGTCTGTGTGTGTTTCCCAGTCTTTGTGTGTGTGTGTGGGGGGGGTATGTGCTCTGCTTTTGTGTGTGTGTGTCTGTTTTTTGTGTGTGTCTGGTATGTACTCTAGTGTATTTGTGTCTATATGTGTGTGTGTGTGTGCGTGAGTGGGTGCTTGTGTGTGTGTATTTGTGTGTGTCCTTGTTTTTTGTGTGTGGGTATGTACTCTGCTTTTATATGTATTTGTGTGTGTATATATACGTGTGTGTGTGGTGTGTGTGTGTGTGTGTGTGTGTGTGTGTGTTAAGCACAGTCTAAGAAGGCAGCTTTGCACTGGCAGGAAAATGAGAGCGGGAGCAAGAGGAGAGTGGTAACCATAATCTCGTCCATTTTTTAGGGCACACAAATACACAGGGCTGTACTGTGTGTGTGTGTGTGTGTGTGTGTGTGTGTGTGTGTGTGTGTGTGTGTGTGTGTGTGTGTGTGTGTGTGTGTGTGTGTGTTTGAGAGTCAGACAGACAGAGAAATCTTTCCATCGCTACCTGCCACACTAATCTAATGATTAGCAGCTGTCAGCACCACGTACTTACATGCACACTTGATCCAAATATCTCTCCCTCTCCCTCTCTCTCTCCCTCTCTCCCTCTCTCTCTCTCTCTCTCTCTCTCTCTCTCTCTCTCTCTCTCTCTCTCTCTCTCTCTCTCTCTCTCTCCCGCTCCCTCTCTCTCTCCCGCTCTCTCCCGCTCCTCTCTCTCTCTCTCTCTCTCTCTCTCTCTCTCTCCTCTCTCTCTCTCTCTCTCTCTCTCTCTCTCGCTCTCTCTCTCTCTCTCGCTCTCATCCTCTCTCTCTCTCTCTCCCTCTCTCTCTCTCTCTCTCTCTCTCTCCTGCTCCCTCTCCCTCTCTCTCTCTCCCTCTCTCTCTCTCCCTCTCTCTCTCTCTCTCTCTCTCCTGCTCCCTCTCTCTCTCTCTCTCTCTCTCTCTCTCTCTCGCACACACACACACATAGCAGGTCTGAGGAGAGAGGAGTAGAGAAGCGGAGTGAATATGAGAAAAGGAGGAGAGGGAGAAGAGAGGAGAGGAGAGGAAAGATATAATTTTAAAGGATTAAAAAGATACAGAGATCACTGCACATCTAAGCTCCTCGATACTGTGTTCTGCTCCTTCGCTTTGTTCTGTTTGGCTTCTGATTCTGTTTGTTTCTTTTCTGTGTTGTCTCTGTTGTTTTTGTTTCTGTTCTGCTCTGTTTCTTCCTGTTCTGTTCTGTTCTGTTTCTTCCTGTTCTGTTCTGTTCTGTTCTATTTCTTCCTGTTCTGTTCTGCTCTGTTTGTTCCTGTTCTGTTCTGTTTGTTCCTGTTCTGTTCTGTTCTGTTTCTTCCTGTTCTGTTCTGTTCTGCTCTGTTTGTTCCTGTTCTGTTCTGTTCTGTTCTGCTCTGTTTGTTCCTGTTCTGTTCCTGTTCTGTTCTGTTCTGTTTGTTCCTGTTCTGTTCTGTTTGTTCCTGTTCTGTTCTGCTCTGTTTGTTCCTGTTCTGTTTTGTTTGTTTCTGTTTTGCTCTGTTTGTTCCTGATCCCTGTTCTGTTTGTTCCTGTTCTGTTCTTTTCTGTTTGTTCCTGTTCTGTTCTGTTTGTTCCTGTTCTGTTCTGTTCTGCTCTGTTTGTTCCTGTTCTGTTCTGTTCTGTTCTGCTCTGTTTGTTCCTGTTCTGTTCCTGTTCTGTTCTTTTCTGTTTGTTCCTGTTCTGTTCTGTTTGTTCCTGTTCTGTTCTGTTCTGCTCTGTTTGTTCCTGTTCTGTTCCTGTTCTGTTCTGTTCTGTTTGTTCCTATTCTGTTCTGTTCTGTTTGTTCCTGTTCTGTTCTGCTCTGTTTGTTCCTGTTCTGTTTTGTTTGTTTCTGTTTTGCTCTGTTTGTTCCTGATCCCTGTTCTGTTTGTTCCTGTTCTGTTCTTTTCTGTTTGTTCCTGTTCTGTTCTGTTTGTTCCTGTTCTGTTCTGTTTGTTCATGTTCTGTTCTGTTTGTTCCTGTTCTGTTCTATTTGTTCCTGTTCTGTTCTGTTTGTCCCTGTTCTGTTCTGTTTGTTCCTGTTCTGTTCTATTTTTTTCCTGTTCTGTTCTGTTTGTCCCTTTTCTGTTCTGATCCGTTTCAGAAAGCACGTTTAGTCAAAACTCAGAGTTAGTCGACTCAGAGTTGAAAGAAACTCTGGGTTTTCAGTTTCACAAAGCCAGTTCAGCTTAACTCTGAGTCAGTTACTATGGCAACATACTCTGATGCTAACTTGCTCGCTGGCAGGTTTTCCTCAACTAACCCCGAGTTTCTCCTCGTCTTTAGTTGAAGCTTGCAAACAGAAGGAAGTGGCAGACAAGATGTGTCCTTTTCTTGAAGAGCCAGTTAATATTGAAGCACAAATACTCTGCAGAAATCTCTCTCAGGATAGGATGATCAGACCCCGCTTGGATGTGTTATCGTTCCCTGATGATTATCTGTTTGAGCGTTACCATATTTCTGCACAGTCGATGATTTATCTGAACAATATTCTGAGTCCTCATATCGTTCATATGAGACATCGTGGACATGCTGTCAGTCCGGGACAAATTCTTTGTGTTGCACTTCGTTTGTTTTTGCCAATGGGAGTTTTCTGTATAACACTGGTGATTGCACTGCCATCATTTGTCTAAAGCAGAAAGGAAAACAACTAAGCAGCCAGCCAAACTCCATCAAAATGAATCCAGGAGTCAGGGAGTAGCATTCTGTGCTCCTTGTGCTTTATTTTGCACTGTGGCATTTACAATGAATGGTGTGAAACTGAAAATAAAAACAGTAAAGCAGAATTTAAACATAGGCATACCTAGACATTAAAACAACTTACATTAAACAGTCGCATCAAATAATAGCGTATGCTAATCCAGTCTAGCCTAAAAAATAGCAGGCTAAACTCGGCTATATAAACAATTGGCTGCGTGAAGCTAGGCTAAACAGTGTAAGCTAAGCTAACTTGCACACCAAAAACACATGCTCACCTCAAATCAGGCCCATGCATCTACCACACAAATTCCCCCAAAATAATCAAAGAGCAATGAACTTCAATATGTGATGGACAACTACTCACAGACAGTGCTTCCGAAGGCAACACAAGAAAGAAGAATTACAGTTTTTGCCGCGTATCCCGCTCACTTCTTGGCAAACTGAAATGACCGACTTCCTTTCGTAGGGCAAAGGGAGCACTACTGGCATGCAACATAAAAGCTCCCAAAGGCAGGTTGTATCTGCTATACTCGGTATACAAAACAGTGATGCTGAGCACATTTTCCAAGATAATCGTCTGTCAGGCTGTCAGCAATGTGACTTGCACTGAAATGTTTACTGTACTCTTTTGGGGTATTCCCCGTCATGGACATTTCTGCAAAAAAGACTCGCAACAGTGAGACTGCCTTTCTGGATTTCATTAATACACTTGCAAGTGGGAAATCAACCTTTAACTGTGCATATCTTGGGCTGAGAGCGACTCCCTAGTGTCTCTGTCCCTGTTCTCACTCTCTATCAATCAGCTCTGTTTTCCTTGACAATGCTGTGGTCACAAATGGTCAGCCCCCACGCTGTTATCTTTTCCTCAACGATGCTGTGATTACACATGGTTGCTGACCTCTTACCTTTACCCTGCAACCTCAAAGAGAGAGTCGTGAAACCGCGCAAAGCCTGTATGCGTATTTTGAACTCAGTTTGAGCCTCTCACTAGAACAATATTGTGTTTTTCGATTACGTTCCCAAGTCACATACCCACGAGATTAATCAAAGAAGAATTCCTCTGAATTGCAGGTGACAGTCTAAGCAATAATACATTTATTTAGTATGAAGCTTTGAGACTTGATCCCAGAAGGTTGAATCAGTTCATCTGGGTACAGCATTTTTTGGGGGTTTTTTCTCCTCCCAATTTAGTGGCCAGTCGATCCCTATTTTAGTTCAAACACCCACCCTCGTACTGCATGCGTTCGCCAACTGCATCTCTCCGGCCTGCAGTCTCGAAGGAGACGCCTCCCCACTTCCGTGACAAGGCGACTCCAGACCGAACCACTGCTTTTTCCGACACACCCAGAGACGCATTCACGTGACGAACACAAGCCGACTCCGCCCCCCTCCCGAAGACAGCGTAGCCAATTATTGCTGCTTCATCGAGTCCGGCCATAGTCGGATCTGACGAGACCGGGGCGCAAACCCCCGGTCCCCAGTGGGCAACTGCATCAGCACAAAGCCGATGCTTAGACCGCTACACCACTATCTGTACATTCTACTTATTATTTATTTGGGTAATAGAATTAATCAAAGGACTGTGAGTACTTAAATAGCTTTTGCCATCTCACCACCAGAAAAACTCCAACATCACACACACTCATATATATATATATATATATATATACACACACATGTACTCTATCGCTACACATGTACTTAAGCAAAGCTTGACGCACAGTGAAAACTCTTCTGCTGATGAGCATATGTGCATACATGGAACTCAGAGCACAGAAAAACAAACAATACATATGTACAAACAGGCATGTAAACATTTTTTTCAGCACACACCACACACACATACACACACACACGCACACGCATTTACACCCACGTACACATATGCAGACAGAAATATGGGCACATTTTCAGCAGCAAAGACTGCTTTCAATTCAATTTGAAGGTGCTCTTTGGTATGAAATGCAACTTTATCCTTTACTGGACACAATTAAAACACACAAATTCAAACAACTTTCTATGAACTTGACAAGCTGACAGAAAAACACAATATTAACTCTACTGTAGGTCTATCATCAGACCACTATGAATTAACCGACTCTTAGACAATGGTCACAGAGAATACTGCTGTCTGATTGGCTGGAGGGTGTGCGTTAAAACCGTATAATACACACGTAGTTTTGGCTCAAGTTTGACCACTTTTCTAAATTCAATCATGGCCACAAATTTGCTAATGTAACCACAGCAAGATGTTTTAGTAGATAAATTCCCCATAAACTAATTGGTAGTTTGTTGAAATGCAAGAAAACAAGCGGCGTTGCTGCTTTTCCAAAGCAAGATTGCATCTCCATTAGCGAACAGTTTGGTGTGGACTGGTTTCAAAATTGGATCATTTTCTTTTCTTTTTTTTTCTTTTCATAGTTTAATAGCTGTGTGGAGCACAGCCTGACCGTGGCGGTGGGAGGGCATAGTGACATCGGCGTTAAATGACTGATTTTACATTCATGCCACATCCAGTGACGCCACTGGGTCACATCAAGTGACGCCACATCGTACGCTGATGATGTAATCCTACGGTGCCACTATTTCCTCCTGCAGCATGTACTGAAATCTCAAAGGGCAGGCGTTTGTCTATTTCCATCCCAAAACAAAGCAAAGATATCTGAATCTATCGTGGTCTGTGTTGCGTGTGCATTATGTAGACGGACGCTTTTGCATGGAGTCATTTTTTGCCGTCATTAGAGTTTTTCTGTGGGACTTCCTGGTCCTGATTTTCGTGCCAGTGCTAATGGAAACACAAACCACCAGCATGTACACGACTGCTTGCTGCGTGTGATGCCCACTACAGTGTGATCACATTTGTGTGATGTGATTATTTGGTTTTGGTGTATTTGGTGATTGATTTGAGAGAATATCTGCATTTTATTTGATCTTTTGAACACACAAGCTCTCCTTTTTATAAGAGTAATTTGTTTTAAACCAGAATAACTTAAGTTGGTGTAGAAGTTCTTCGACCACAGGTGGCAGTGTGACTCAGTCGTTTGCCCCAGGGACTGTAGTCAGGAACTCATGCGCCGCTGTTTCTCCTAAAAACTACAGATGATTCAGCAATGGCAAGCCATGTCTCCATGTGTCATCATTGCTTTCCTGTGTTTCAGGTTCACCATCTTCTTCTTCTTCTTCTTCTTCTTCTTCTTCTTCTTCTTCTTCTTCTTCTTCTTCTTCTTCTTCTTCTTCTTCTTCATCTTCTTCTTTTGGCTGCTCTCATTAGGGGTCACCACAGCGGATCATACGTTTCCATCTCTTCCTGTCATCTGTATCGTCCTCTGTCATGTCAACCACCTGCGTGTCCTCCCTCACCACATCCATAAACCTCCTCTTTGGCCTTCCTCTTCTCCTCTTCCCTGGCAGCTCCATATTCAGCATCTTCTCCCAATATCGCCAGCATCTCTCCTCCACACATGTCCAAACCATCTCAATCTTGCCTCTCTTGCTTTGTCTCCAAACTGTCCAACCTGAGCTGTCCCTCTAATATACTCGTTCCTAATCCTGTCCTTCTTCATCACTCCCAATGAAATCTTCAACTCTGCCACCTCCATATTAGCCTCCTGTCTTTTTGCATCAGTGCCGCCTTCTCCAAACCATACAACATAGCTGGTCTCACAACCATCTTGTAAACCTTCCCTTTCACGCTTGCCGTATCTTTCTGTTGCAAATCACTCCTGACACTCTTCTCCACCCACTCCACCCTGCCTGCACTCTCTCTTCACCTCTCTTCTGGACTCCCCGTTACTTTGAACAGTTGACCCCAAGTATTTAAACTCGTCTAGCTTCGGCACCTCGACTCCTTGCATCCTCACCATTCCACGGCCCTCCCTCTTGTTCATTTGTATGTATTCCATCTTG
>NC_079222.1:7821474-7833974 GCF_029633865.1 Lampris incognitus
TTGTTTTGATATTCCTCTCCATTTCCAGCTGTTCTGTACCTCTGGGGCAGATCTCCCAGCAGTCGGAACGGTTGATGGCAGCTTGCTCCCGTCTCAAGTGGTCAATACAACATTTCTTCAGCGATGTTTTTAGCTGGTCTTTGTATCACTTCTTCTGACCACCTGCGGACCGGCGGCCCAGATAGCTGTCCATACAGGACTTGATGTGGCAGGCATTCTTTAGGCATCCTGATGACATGCCCAGGCCAGCACAGTTGGGGTTCAGCGGCCGTGGCTTCTATGCTCTTGCAGTTTGTCCTGGCAAGAAGGTCAGCGTGGGGAACACGGCCATACCACGGGATCTCCACGATTCGTTGCAGACACCTTATGTAGAACCGCTCCAGCAACATTAGGTGGCGGCTGTATGTGACCAAGGCTTCACAGCTGTGTAGGAGAGCTGAGATGCAGCCGGCTTTGTAAATGGCAATTTTGGTGTGCAGGTGGAGGTGCGACCCTGAGAGGAGGAGAACCGGTTTGGATAATGGATGGATGGATGAAAGGTGGGGATGTTTGTTTTGGAAGACCTTATGTAGGAGTTTGCCGAAGGCTACAGAGACTTGTTTGATCCTGTGGTGAATTTCGTGATCAGTGTTCCAGCCCTCAGAAAGGATGCTGCTCAGGGATTTGAAAGATGGAACAGCTGAGAGTGGTTGGTGTTCTATAGTGAAGATAGGCAAAGTGGCTGGGGGCCTGGACCTCCATTGGCGTAACACCGCAGTCTTGGTGGTGTTGACTGATAGACTCAGCTGTTGTAGGCATTCACAACTGCGGCAAGGATGGTTTGCAGGTCTTGTCAAGCCACTCATATCGATGGCTCTGTTAGCGATGGGCATTGGTAAACATCGGAACACAATGAGCCATGGACATCTATAGCTCTGACAACGACTCCTAGAGGATAAATTCTGAGTTTCATCACCAGCCAGTCAGACTAGCTTCGTCTAGACAGAAAGGCACGGACTGAGGAAGCCTCTTGGATGAGAGGCGAAACGTCTTCACGGATATATACCAAGTCCAGTTGCACTTGATTCAACTCCTTTGGATAACCATGACCTGGATGAATGAGAACATTCACAGACGTGAACATAAATCTTAATGCATGGATATTACTTGTGGTGTACCACAGGGGTCGATTTTAGGTCCAAAACTGTCTATTCTGTACTTAAATGATACACTACCGTTCAAAAGTTTGGGATCACCCAAACAATTTTGTGTTTTCCATGAAAAGTCACACTTATTCACCACCATATGTTGTGAAATGAATAGAAAATAGAGTCAAGACATTGACAAGGTTAGAAATAATGATTTTTATTTGAAATAAGATTTTTTTTACATCAAACTTTGCTTTCGTTAAAGAATCCTCCATTTGCAGCAATTACAGCATTGCAGACCTTTGGCATTCTAGCTGTTAATTTGTTGAGGTAATCTGGAGAAATTGCACCCCACGCTTCCAGAAGCAGCTCCCACAAGTTGGATTGGTTGGATGGGCACTTCTTTGAGCAGATTGAGTTTCTGGAGCATCACATTTGTGGGGTCAATTAAACGCTCAAAATGGCCAGAAAAAGAGAACTTTCATCTGAAACTCGACAGTCTATTCTTGTTCTTAGAAATGAAGGCTATTCCATGCGAGAAATTGCTAAGAAATTGAAGATTTCCTACACCGGTGTGTACTACTCCCTTCAGAGGACAGCACAAACAGGCTCTAACAGGTACTATTTAATGAAGATGCCAGTTGGGGACCTGTGAGGCGTCTGTTTCTCAAACTAGAGACTCTAATGTACTTATCTTCTTGCTCAGTTGTGCAACGCGGCCTCCCACTTCTTTTTCTACTCTGGTTAGAGCCTGTTTGTGCTGTCCTCTGAAGGGAGTAGTACACACCGGTGTAGGAAATCTTCAATTTCTTAGCAATTTCTCGCATGGAATAGCCTTCATTTCTAAGAACAAGAATAGACTGTCGAGTTTCAGATGAAAGTTCTCTTTTTCTGGCCATTTTGAGCGTTTAATTGACCCCACAAATGTGATGCTCCAGAAACTCAATCTGCTCAAAGAAGTGCCCATCCAACCAATCCAACTTGTGGGAGCTGCTTCTGGAAGCGTGGGGTGCAATTTCTCCAGATTACCTCAACAAATTAACAGCTAGAATGCCAAAGGTCTGCAATGCTGTAATTGCTGCAAATGGAGGATTATTTGACGAAAGCAAAGTTTGATGTAAAAAAAATCTTATTTCAAATACAAATCATTATTTCTAACCTTGTCAATGTCTTGACTCTATTTTCTATTCATTTCACAACATATGGTGGTGAATAAGTGTGACTTTTCATGGAAAACACAAAATTGTTTGGGTGATCCCAAACTTTTGAACGGTAGTGTATATGCAAGATATCAAAAATATTGAAATGTGTTTTATTTGTGGATGACATGAATATATTTTGTTCAGTTGAGAATTTACAGCAGCTTTTGGAAGTGACCACTGTAGAAATGGGAAAATCAAATTGGTGGTTTGACAAAAAACAAATATACTTAAATCTGGACAAAAAAGTTTATATTGTTTGGAAATTACAAAATAAACACCAAAGTAAAAGTAGTGATAGAAAATGTCCAGCTAGAAAGAGTACATGAAAATAAGTTCCTAGGTGTGATACTAGACCACAAAATCTGCTGGAAACCTCACATAACATATGTGTGAGCAAATCTGGCAAGGAGCATTGCAGTCATGGGAAAAGGAAGTCACATTCTAGATCATAATTCATTGCACACTCTGGATTGTTCATTTATTTTACCATATCTGATCTAATCTTTGGAGGTTTGGGGTAACATCTACGAAACTAACCTACAACCATTATGTTTACTACAAAAAAGCCATAAGGATAGTTAATAATGTAGGATATTGTGAACACACCAACAAGCTATTTTTAAAGTCAAGTGCCTTGAACTTCAGAGATTTAGTAGAATTTAACACAGCACAAATAATGTTCAAAGCAAGAAACAATCTACTACCGAGTAATATACAAAAATATTCTCAGATATGGAGGGAAAAATAATTTGAGAGGGAAATTCAACTTCAATAAATTATGTGTTGGTACACCTTTGAAGAGCATGGGCATTTCAGTCTGTGGGGTAAAATAGTGGGACAGTGTGAACATGGAACTCAAACAAAGTACAAACATTACGCAGTTGAAGAAGAAGTACAAAGGACTAATTATGAAGAAATATAGGGATGACGAAGACTTATATTAACTGTATAAGTTTTATTTATCTCTAAATATTTTTAACATTTTTTTCCAATTTTTCTTTCTATGATACCGAGTGGATATTTGGGTTGTATGTAGCATTGAGGTCTGTTTATTCTTGGTATTAGGGCGGGCCATATTCTGTATTTTTTATAACTCAATCGAGAGGGGTGTTCAAATAACACATTTTGGTGTGTAGAACACAAATCTGAAGAATTGTTTTTAATTCTGATAGCCCTAACCTACATCAATTTGCATTTGATTATTATACTATTATTACATTTTTGATAAATTTGCTATTGTTCTGGAAGAAAGAGACTAAGTTGGGGGAGACTTTTATTTTGAAGTAAGGGCTTTTATTTTGGTAACTTCATGTTGGGATGGCATTGAATGTGTTTTTCTTTTTTCTCTCATGTGTTTTTAATGTTTTCTTTTTCTTTTTGCTGTTATTGTTCACAGTAGGTGAGTTTGTATTGTGCAGCACAACTTGCATTGAATGTGAGCTATACAGTACAGTGGGAATTGACTTTGAAATGTAGAGTAACTGAATTAACTGAAGAGTAGGTGAGAAGGGGTAGGAAAAAAATCTACTGCTCCTACTCCTTTTCCAACATGTAACAAATAATCTGATGGATACGGAGATTTGTTCGCTGAGTCTGATGTGTGGATTTGTTGATCACTTCAGATTATTGGCAATGCCTGATCCGTACGTTATATCCTGCTTATTTACATGTTCCAAATAAATCATCATTCATCATCATCATTGCGGCGTGACATAATCAGAGTAAAACATGGGATCTGATTCTGACCCGACCGCTAATCCATGACAAAGACGATTCCCCGGGCAGTGCCAGATTGCTTTGCTGTCCTGGCCTTAATTCATTGTATTTAGTTCATATTAACTACTTAAATTCAATTTGCATTAATGTCATTAGTAAAATTGGAGCTACTCGCTTAATTGGCGTAATCTTTGATGTATGTGTTGTCACAGAGCAGACTGGAAAGAGTAGTCTTGCAGGATATTGTGGAATATAATGTACACCCCCCCCCCACTCACACCATTAATACCACCCCTTACTAATCTTTCTCTGGTATTTACTGAATAAGACACACATGTACAGAGACAAATGTGCAGCCAATAGTCATACAGACACACTTGCATGCACACTTCTACATTCATAATACTGCATACTACATACACAAAGACTGTCTATTTAGTCGGTGTAAATCTGTGAAACACAGACCTTTATAATACACATAGGGATGCATACATTTTGCTCCTCTCTACCCTTGTCTCTCTCTCGCTCTCTCTTTCTCTGTCTCTCTATCTAAGTAATAGTCTGTATCTCTTCCTTCTCTCTATCAATCTCTCTCAGATACGAGCTCAAATAGGGGGATGTACCCTGTTGATACATAAAACAATGGGGAAATGTTATCAACACAGTATTGATAAATATCACAACATATACTTGCATCTACGAAAAGATCCTGTTTAAGAATCGAGCTGAGGCTCAACACATTGAACTGTTTGGTAATGTAAAATATGTCAAACCAAACTAGTTCTAGACTTCAAATAATACTCCCTCAAATATTTCACTTTTTTTTTATAGAAATGTTAGGTTCTAGATTATTGTAACTAATGTAGACAGCTAATTTTTTTTGGGGGGGGGGTGGATTCCCGCCCCTTTTCTCCCCAATTGTACCCGGCCAATTAACCCAACTCTCCCGAGCCGTCCTGGCTGCTGCTGCAGCCCCCTCTGCCGATCTGGGGAGGGCTGCAGACTACCACATGCCTCTTTTCACCTGACAGTGAGGAGTTTCACCAGGGGGACGTAGCACGTGGGAGGATCACGCTATTCCCCCCCAGTTCCCCCTCCCCCCGGTCGACCAGAGGAGGCGCTAGTGCAGCGACGAGGACACATACCCACACCCGGCTTCCCACCCGCAGACACGGCCAATTGTGTCTGTAGGGACGCCCGACCAAGTCGGAGGTAACATGGGGATTCGAACCGGCGATGCCCTTGTTGGTAGGCAATGCAATAGACCACTAGCTACCAAAATATGACAGTACCTGAACTTCATCCTTATACTACATCATATTAAATTATTGCCCTGCTCTGTTTTTGTACTTGGTTAATCCACCCAGATATGGTGGGAAATGGACAACCGTCCCTGGCCTTCACCATCTATCCGCCCCTGGTCACCCATTCAGCTCTTCCACTGTCTAGCTGACCTTCTGTCTGTCTATCTTAAAGTTGATATGTGTATGTCAGCCCCAATGTCGATTTGTGTGTCTGTTTTAATGCGGCCGTTCTGTCTCTCACCAACTATTCAGCATTCAAGCTCTTAGGATTGGGCGGTGCAGCGGTAGACATGTGTCCACCGGTGGAGCTTCACCATACTGTCTCCACCATGAGAGCCCCACCTGTCCCCCCAGCTCTTCAGCATGTTCTGTTACTCTGAGATGGGGTGGGTGGGGGGGGGTCACACAAGGTTATGGACAGATACGAGGAATAAATCCCACTTTTTTAACCTATTTTCAATCAGCTGTTGCCCCTTCTTATGATCCCCAAGGTCCTGACAGTCCTGAAGAGACTGTTTAAATCCAGTATTCTGGCGGCCTGTGCCACGGATTTTGAGACGGAAGAAGCAGAGTACAGTAATCTGCTGCGAAGCTCGAGAACGGCGCCGCACTCAGGTTACCGTAATGTGCAGCGAAGAAGCGCAGCAGACAGAGCCATCTTCCAACCCGGGGGGGGGGGCGCCACTTCCATTTTGTGGATCTGGTTTCGGGTTTGGGGAATCCAACACCGAACGGAACAATATACTCTGCAAGTCTGTCTGGCAACGCGGTTGCTGTTGCTGGTTGATATATGAGTCCCAAACTGAACTTCTAGGGAAAAGAAATACCGTATTTTGATTTATACTGTAAACTACTAATAAGACACGTTAGCCCCTAGCTAACGGGTCTGACCCTTTAGCCGAGCGGTTAGTGACGTCGCCTTGTGGGGCAGCACACCCCGTATCGAATCCCGCACCGGGCAAGAAAATAACCGGTTACAATATTACCGTTACTGTAACGGAAAATGACATATGCTGTGAAGAAGTCCACCTTCCTGTGTTTATCATGTGTTTGTAGTGTGCACTTTTTTCTAATTTAGAACTTTTGTTTTTATGTCCCTTCAATATTTCACGCTGAGAACCCCGGAAATCAATTCCGGTTTACGTGGCGTGGAAAAATAAGCGATAGAAGAAGAAAACAAACCAAATAAACTTTTTCAGCCCTCCAAATAGTCACAGCTCTTGGAGACGCCCTCCTACGTATGTGTGCTGGTCTTCAGCGGCACAGCCGACGTTGAGTAACATGGCAGCTCACTAAATATCCCGGCCCACCAAGTCACACATGTGCCGCTTGCCTCAAGTAAATGATGACTTTGTGTGGTGCAGAAAAGCCCGTTTTAAATCTCTCTCCCCGGGGTTCAGAAATCCGGATTTAGCACCTGGCTTTATCAGCCAGCCAATCAGAATAATCGACATATTAATTTCCATCTCTGTAGTTGGGTGGGGTCAGTGGGACACGCTAGGTAATCCTGCAATCCCTCACGCACACACACACACACACACACACACACACACACACACACTTTGAGATTGTCCTTGAGAGGTGGACTCTAACACACACACACACACACACACACACACACAAAAATCAAACACCCATTCACTGTACAAACAAAAACAAATATAAACACACTCAGAGATGCACAAAAATACAAACACAAACAAACAAACAAACAAAAAACATACATCAATACATGTACAGACACACACACTAACAGATACGGACACTCGCACACATACGTGGCTGTGGCGGCAGTTGCCCGGGGAAAGCTCACACAGTAACAGTGGCTCGCTTCTCTGCTCCGGCACTCTGGAGGGATCGAAATTAAATGAGCTCCCTTCGTTTCTGGAGGGGTGTTGTCAGGTATCATTTTAGGCGATGGTGTTGGACGCATTTTAAAGTGAGGCACACTGCACTGCCCCCCCCCCCACCCCCACCCCCAACTGCAGTGATTCAGGTCAAAGTTTTTTCGCAGTTCTGGTCAGCGTTGCGCGCACACTGTACGTGCTGAGGCAATTAGGCGTATCAGACTTGTACGGGCTCGGTTTCGACCCGGTTCCGCCAGCTGTTTCTGGCTTCCGCCTCCACGAGGGTCAGCTTCGTGAAATCGATAACTGTTGTTTATTCTTGCTGGCTCTTCTCTGTATTCTGCCTTGACCTCTTCATTTGTCCTACTGATTTAGCTATTGTAACCGGTTATGTTCTTGCCCGGTGCGGGATTCGATACGGGGTGTACTGCGCCACAAGGCGACATCACTAACCGCTCGGCTAAAGGGTCAGACCCGTTAGCTAGGGACTAACATGTCTCATTAGTAGTTTACAGTCGTCACCCTCTCCCGGAAGCGCGCCCTCGCGCTTTGTTATTCCCGCGCTCCGAAGAGACTTCTGAGGATCTGCACACTTCCGGATCCCACCGCTGCCACCAATGTAACCGGTTATTTTCTTGCCCGGTGCGGGATTCGATACGGGGTGTCCTGCACCACAAGGTGACATCACTAACCGCTCGGCTAAAGGGTCAGACCCGTTAGCTAGGGGCTAACGTGTCTTATTAGTAGTTCACAGCTGTTTTCTGTGCTTAGTTCACTTGTTGCTGGATTCTCTAGTTTTCTTTCTCAAACAACTCTTGTGTTTAGTAGGCAGCCTCTCTTCACGAGTTTACTTGCGTCGCGCTTAGCCTAGCATAGCCGTTAGCTCTGTGTCTTTTGCGGTCAAAGCAGCCTCGTTGAAATGATGGTTTGTGGTTACTGTTCTGCAGTTACGGATAGGTTTTCTCTACTAGATGGAAGTGTCTGTGAGTTAGAGCAGCTTCTTTCGGTTAGGATTACGTTAGCAGACCTGCTATTGTTAGCACTAGCTCAGATTCGTCAGCAGATGTGGTGGAGTTTGTTTACCGGCGTGGGAAGGCTCGCAAGAGCAAGCCACCGGTTGTGTGGCCTGGTCTGTAGTCACCTCTCCCGACTGCAAACCGGTAAATCTGTCTCATCTCGTCTCGTCTCGTCTCGTCTCGTCTCGTCTCGTCTCGTCTCATCTCATCTCATCATCAGCCGCTTCTCCGGGGTCAGTTGTGATAGCAGCAAGCTAAATTTCAGTCCCACCTCCACCTTGAACCCATCTGTCATTCCAACCGCACAGTTCACCACTGTCACACTGCCCTCATACAATACCACACCTCCTCTCTCGGCACCCTGTCATATGCTTTCTCTAAATCCACAAAGGCACAATGTGACTCCTTCTTATCGCCTCTATACTTCTCCATCAACACTCTTAAAGCGAACAGCACATCTGTGGTGCTCTTTTTCATGGCATGAAACCATACTGCTTTTTTACTTCTTTTGCGATATTGAGCAAGTTTTACTGAATTCTGCCATTTCCATCCAGCTTTTCTAATGGGACACTTCATAATGTACATACAATGCTTTAATGTAAAAATGGCTAATGTAATATCCTTTGTTACTTCCCGAGGTTGTTGCCTGAGATAGTTTTGTTGCCTCAGCCCATTGTCATTTTAGAAACCAGACCCATACAATGGAATAAGTTAGAGAATTCTGGTACAGAGTCAGAGTTTGATTTTTAAACGTGAAAGCAAAACTAGAATAGAATAGAAACTTCTTACTAAAATCGTATTGAAACTGGTGAGTCACTATGAAGCTAAAAACTAACTATAGTTCAAATTGCGCTCTTATTCTCTTGTTCCATATCACACATTAAGGGCCTCTGTCACTTTTGAGACAGTAAATCAAACATCTGCGTTTCTGATATTTCTGGTGCCCATCTTGACTTTTCACTCTCAGCTCTCTCTTTCTATCGCTCTCGCTCTCTCTCTCTCTCTTTATTAAACTCTTCTGAAACACTAATTACCCTCGCATTCTGGAGAGGTAGCCCAGGCACTCTCACTGGTGTCTGCCAAATCAAATTAAAAACCAATTATTGATAAATGAAGAGTGACTTTAACTCTCTCTCTCTCTCTCTCTCTCTCTCTCTCTCTCTCTCTCTCTCTCTCTCTCTCTCTCTCTCTCGCTCTCTCTCTCACACACACACACACACACACACAGAAAGAGAGAGAGAGAGAGAGAGAGAGTTTTGGTATCTGGAACAAAGCCTAAAGTGGAGTTCTACATCTGTCATTGTAACGCCATGACAACCACTCATGTGTGGCACAGCATCCTGTGCATTTAATGCACACAGCTTTACCACAATGCCTTCTCTCAAAAGGAGATAGTGTGTGTGTGTGTGTGTGTGTGTGTGTGTGTGTGTGTGTGTGTTTAATGTATGTGTATATGTACGTTTTTACCTCTTCCGTACCTCTTTCCATCCTGAAAAGATGGGTATTTAGAGGCCGCTTGGGGAAGATTATTCCAGATGCTTGAGGCTGAAACTGCAAAGCTTTTGTTTTGCAGTTGGCGTGAGGGATGGATTTTATCCATTGAGGGGCGCACTTGGTTCATTTTGTTGTCAGCGGTAAAAGAAAAGAGCAGGAAGAAACCCCGGAAATTCGGGATTGCCTTGGATAGTTGCGATTGTCAAGCATGGAAACCAAGTAAGTTCTGAAAGGAGCCACCTGTGGAGACGCTCGTGGCCTGCAGTAAAACAACCAGTGTGAATTCTCACTACCCGTCAGAATTCAAGATATGAACTATCCTCTCTATAGGTTTCGTCGATGTGGTATTGCCATGTCCAGTCGTCGGTCACGGACCACCGATGATCAAATGAAACAGACATGGCATTTCAACTTCTTCTCCTCTCAGTTTGTTCCCTGTTTCTCAGGGGTCACCACAGCGGCTCGTACAGTTTTCATCGGTACCCCGTGAGGACGCAGCACCAATAGCGGCCATTGTTAACCCAGGCCTCAGCATATCCTGTATGGAGCCTCGACTGATCTGACATGGTCTTGTCAATCCACGTAATGATTTGGCTTAATTTTGTGTCGGATGGGGGCGTCTGGGTACCGTGGTGGTCTGTTCCGTTGCCTACCAACATGGGGATCACCGGTTCGAATCTCTGTGTTACATCGGGCTTGGTTGGGCGTCCCTACAGACACAATTGTCCGTGTCTGCGGGTGGGGAGCCGGATGTGGGTATGTGTCCTGGTCGCTGCACTAGCGCCTCCTCTGGTCAGTCGGTGTGCCTGTTCGGGGGGAGGGGTGTTTGGAGGCAATAGCGTGATCCTCCCGCGGCCCCCTGGTGAAACTCCTCACTGTCAGGGGAAAAGAAGCGGCTGGCGACTCCACGTGTATCAGAGGAGACATGTGGTAGTCTGCAGCCCTCCCCTGATTGGCAGAGGGGGTGGAGCAGCGACCAGGACCGCTTGGATGAGTAGGGTAATTGGCCGGCTACAAATGGGGAGAAAAAGGGGGGGAGGAATCCATCCACTATCCAAGCCGCTTATCCTAATCAGGGTCGCAGGATGCTGGAGCCTATCCCAGCAGTCATTGGGTGGCAGGTGGAAAGACCCCCTGGACAGGCCGCCAGTCCATCACAGGGCCGGGACAAGTTAGTATGGCCGATTCACCTGACCTATATGTCTTTGGAGTGTGGGAGGAAACCCACACAGACACGGGGAGAACATGCAAACTCCACACAGAGGACAACCTGGGACGACCCCCAAGGTTGGACAACACCGGGGTTTGAACCCAGGACCTCCTTGTTGTGAGGCAGCCGTACTAACCACTGCGCCACCGTGCTGCCAAAAATAACTCAATATGCATGCGTATTTACAGTAACCTTGTGGCAATAATAACTATCCAAAAAAAAAGTTCTTGTCGGACGCCCTTCCTGACACAACCACTAAACCTATGCACGGGGGCACAGGTAAGGTTCTGGATGTCATCCCAGTATTCATAGACTTGTGCCCATGCCTGTCGCCCAACATTAACCATTATTTTAGTTTCACCTATAGTGAAAACACAAACACTAACCACTTTAACGTGCACTCTTTACCTAAAAGGCATTGGTTTGCATTTCTGCCTTTTTCTTTCTGCGCCATGACACCTGAGCCCAGCATTCAGTTGTCCACTCATCTTTCCATCTGACAACAGGGGACCTTGTCACATCCCCCTTTACAAAATGTATTCCTGTTGTTAGTCACCTTTACTTCAGACCAGTGGCAGCCGGTGACCATTTACTGTGGTGGGTCTACTGGCACCGAAGTGCAGTGGTGAAGCACTGAGGGTCTCGGTTGAAACACACACACACACACAATCACATGCATACACACACTCACGAACCAATCAAAAGGCGTGTACCTGCAACTTACTTTGTAAACCAGCAAAAATAAGGGAATTTTTGACGATATCTATAAAATGGGCCAGCTTACCAATAGGGCACCATCTTTCAGTCCACACAGAAGATGAACTCAATAGCCGGCTGCGTGGTCCAGCTCAGTGATGCAGTTTACCATTAAAGAAAAGACATCCTACACGAACAGGGTGTGACAAGACAGCAGATCCTGTCATGGCATGTGTGAATGAATGCTATCCATTAAGTGTCGCATACTAAAGCATGTTTGAAAGCAGCTGCAATAAGTTAGAGGTGTGTGCACTGCCCTGAAATAACCTGACCCCATGTCACCAGCCGACAGCTGCTGTTCATTTTTATCCAAGCCTGTCTCAGATGAAGATTAAAATGATGGAATAGTAAATTCAGCTCGTTTTAATTACAATTGTCTCACTGACTCTCGCTTTTCCTGTGTCAAACACATGTAAGAGGGAAATTGATGGATGCACAAATCACATGCATGCTGGCATTTGCACACAGAAGAAATAAAACACGATAAAAGACTTCAGCTTTTCTAACTGAGGTGATAAATTCAGCTCACCACCAGTTACGGGAGCTGAAGTCAACACAAAACCAGTTAAATAGAATCAGAATACTTTATTCATCCCTGAGGGGAAATTGGGTTCTATTACAGACACTCGAGCTCTAGTAAGAAAAAACTAACAAGATACAAGGTAACAAGAAAATAGAAACAAGAAAAACAAAGAAATAGAAAGAACAAAATATATCAACAAGCATGGTGCACATAATGCCCTATCTACACTGTACTACCACAGCACAAAACAAACAGCGCAAACAAAACCTGACAGGGTAAGACAAGTGGAAGGGCCAAAGACCATT
>NC_079222.1:7841474-7853974 GCF_029633865.1 Lampris incognitus
AAAATGAAAATTATGCATAAATATGCAAAATATGCATTTTTCTAAAAATGGCTAAAAGCACTTTTCTCGGCATTTCAGATGATTCTGAGCATCTTTGATTTTTTCACCTATAAAATTTTTTTTTTTTCTGGGACTTAGAAATGTTTTGGCATTATGCAAAATATATGCATGTTTGCAAAAATGCACTTATGATCCTCATTTTTTTTTTTGGAGGTGGTAGGTTTTGTTCCAGAGAGGACCAGAAAAATAGCAGAAAATCAAAATAATTATAATAATTATGCATAATTATGCAAAATATGCATTTTCTAAAAATGGCTAAAAACCACTTTTCTCTGCATTTCAGATGATTCTGAGCATTTGGGGGGAAGGAGTTGGAGTGGGGGGGGTTTAGGGGCAGGGGGAAGGCGGTTAGCTGGCAGGATGAAGAGGAGGGAGATTTAGACGGGTGGATAACCAAACTGCTACATTGTAGCGGGGTTCTTCTAGTTTACTCCTATATTTTCATAATGTGTGTGTGCGTGGTGTTAGTGTGTGTGTGTGTGTGTGTGTGTGTGTGTGTGTGTGTGTGTGTGTGTGTGTGTGTGTGTGTGTGTTAGTTAGTGTAGATAGCGGGACCGAAAACTAAAGCGCTTATGATCCTAATTCTTTTTGGAGGTGGTAGGTATGGTCTCAGAGAGTAAGGGAAAAATCCCAGAAAATTAAAATTATGCATAATTATGCAAAAATATGCAAAATATTCCTTTTTCTAAAAATGGCTAAAAACCACTTTTCTCGGCATTTCAGATGATTCTGAGCATTTGGGGGGAGGGAGTTGGAGTGGTGGGGGGGGTTTAGGGGCAGGGGGAAGGCGGTTAGCTGGCAGGATGAAGAGGAGGGAGATTTAGACGGGTGGAGAACCAAACCGCTACATTGTAGCGGTTTGGTTCTTCTAGTAGTAAATATAGTCCTAAAGTATGAATAATCAATGGTGGATAAAAGACACACGTGTACACGCACGCACTCACACACCAAAGGTACTTCCGGGGCATCCAGCTGGTGGTGGCGGTCTATTGCATTGCCTACCAACCAGGGGAACGCTGGTTCGAATCCCCGTGGTCGGGCATCCCTACAGACACAATTGGCCGTGTCTGCAGGTGGGAAGCCGGATGTGGGTATGTGTCCTCGTCGCTGCACTAGCGCCTCCTCTGGCGCCTGTTTGGGGGGGAAGGGGAATAGCGTGATCCTCCCACGCGCTACATCCCCCTGGTGAAACTCCTCACTGTCAGGTGAAAAGAACCGGCTGGCGACTCCACATGTATCGGATGAGGCACGTGGTAGTCTGCAGCCTTCCCCGGATCAGCAAAGGAGGTGGAGCAGCGACCGGGGACGGCTCGGGAAAGAGGGTAGTTGGCCAAATTTGATTGGGGGAGAAAAGGGGAGAAAAATTGTGCCCAGGAGGTGCTTTTAAAATGGCTCCAACCATATTTAATGAACTGCAAATGCAAAAGAAGTGATTAATGAATGCAGGTACTTCCAGATTGTCAATAGTACTAATACAGGACGCGTGGTAAGTCGAGGTGTTCTGTTATATACCGTGACACTTCACATAGTTAATTGGATCTCATTTTAGATGTAAAACAGGATTAAAAGCGAATGCATTTCAGACAAATGTATCGCGCGACCTGATATCGGTGGCTCACACGGCGGTGCAGACCAAATGAGTTAAATATGACTCTGTGCAAATGAATTGTGGATATTACTGATCACTGTATAAAGGATGATAGTGATTACGATTGCAGAAACAATGAAATTACAGCAACCAGGAGAGATAATCATAACGGTGTTTGCTACACTAACAGAGTTTGTGTTATCTCTTTAATTATGATAATGTTGTTAGCCAGACGAACGCACCGATTCACTCCTTCAAATCTTGCTCTGTCGCTCCTTCTACAGCAAGTGGCATCTCTTCGTCTTGACATCTCTCTCCGTGTCTCGCTTTATATCTTGCTCTTACTCTCCTCAGCTAGCTCTTTGCCTCTGTTTTCCCTCTTTCTTAATTCCTTTTATTTATTTTCTCTTCATTTCCCCCCTTTCAAATGTAAATGTTCTTGTTGTGGCCTCTTTTTCTCCCAGACTTCTCTCTGACATTCTCAATGTTTCATCACACACACACACACACACACACACACACACACACACACACACACACACACACACACACACATACACACACACACTGTGGAGGTGAGAGTCGAAACTTTGAATGTTGGCACTATGACTGGTAAAGGGAGAGAGCTGGCTGATATGATGGAGAGAAGGAAGGTAGGCATACTGTGTGTGCAAGAGACCAGGTGTAAGGGGAGTAAGGCCAGGAGTATCAGAGGTGGGTTCAAACTCTCCTACCATGGGGTGTATGGGAGGAGAAATGGAGTAGGGGTGATTCTGACGAAAGAGTATGTCAAGAGTGTGTTGGAGGTGAAGAGAGTGTCAGACAGGGTGATGAGTATGAAGCTGGAAATTGAAGGTGTGCTGATGAATGTTATCCGTGCATATACCCCGCAAGTTGGGTGTAATATGGAAGAGAAAGAAGAAATCTGGAGTGAGTTGGATGAAGTGGTGGAGAGGGTACCCAAGGGGGAGAGAGTGCTGATTGGAGCAGACTTCAATGGACATGTTAGTGAAGGGAACAGAGGTACTAAGGAGGTGATGAGCAGGTATGGTGCCAAAGAGAGGAATGTGGACGGACAGATGGTGGTGGATTTTGTGAAAAGGATGGAAATGGCTGTGGTGAATACATATTTCAAGAAGAGGGAGGAACACAGGGTGACGTGTAAGAGTGGAGTAAAGCGCACACAGGTGAGCTATATATCTTATGCAGGAGGTGCGATCTAAAAGGGATTGGAGACTGCAAGGTGGTGAATGGGGAGAATATAGCTACGCAGCATCAGATGGTGGTCTGTAGGGTGACTGAAGACCAAGAAGGTCTGCAGAAGAGTGAATGCAGAGCCAAGGATGAAATGGTGGAAGTGAAGAAGGAAGACTGTTGTGTGGAGTTCAGGGAGGAAATAAGACAGGCACTGGGTGGTAGTGAAGAGTTGCCAGATGGCTGGGCAAGCACTTCAGAAATATTGAGGGAGAAGGCTAGGAAGATACTTGGTACATTGGGGCAGAGAAAAGAAGACAAGGAGACTTTGCTGTGGAATGATGGAGTACAGGAAAGTGTACAAAGGAAGAGGTTGGCAAAGAATAAGTGAGAGAGATGAACAAAGTGAGGTGGCAAGGGAAAGGCATATGGTGACTTGTATGAGAGGTTGGACACTAATGAAGGAGAAAGGGACTTGTACCGATTAGCTAGACCGAGAGACCGAGCGGGGAAGGATGTGCAGCAGGTTAGGGCGACCAAGGATAGAAATGGAAATGTGCTGACAAGCAAGGAGAGTGTGTTGAGAAGGTGGAAGAAGTACTTTGAGGGGCTGATGAATGAGGAAAATGAGAGAGAGAGAAGGTTGGATGATGTGGGGATAGTGAATCATTTGCGGTATACTAGGAAGGAGGAAGTGAGGGCAGCTATGAAGAGGATGAAGAGTGGAAAGGCAGTTGGTCCAGATGACATATCTGTGAAGGCATGGAAGTGTTTGGGAGAGATGGCAGTGGAGTTTTAACTAGATTGTTTAATACTATCTTGGCAAGCGAGAGGATACCTGAGGAGTGAAGAAGCATACTGGTAACGGTTTTCAAGAATAAGGGTGATGTGCAGAGCTGTAGCAACTACAGAGGTATAAAGTTGATCAGCCACAGCATAAAGATATGGGAAAGAGTAGTGGAAGCTAGGTTAAGAGGAGGGGTGATCATTAGCGAGCAGCAGTATGGTTCCATGCCATGAAAGAACACTGCAGATGCAATGTTTGCTTTGAGAATGTTGATGGAGAAGTATAGAGAAGGCCAGAAGGAGTTACATTGTGTCTTTGTGGATTTAGAAAAAGCAATATGACAGGGTGCCGAGCGAGGAGGTGAGATATTGTATGAGGAGGTCGGGAGTGGCAGACAAGTTTGGAAGAGTGGTGCAGGATATGTATGAGGGCAGTATGACAGCTGTGAGGTGTGCGGTAGGAATGACAGATGGGTTCAAGGTGGAGGTGGGATTATATCAAGGATGGGCTCTGAGCTCTTTTTTGTTTGCAATGGTGATGGACAAGTTGACATATGAGATGAGGCAGGAGACTCTGTGGACTATGATATTCACGGATGACATTGTGATCTGTAGAGAGAGTAGGGAGCAGGTTGAGGAAAGCCTGGAGAGGCGGAGGTATGCACTGGAGAGAAGAGGAATGAAAGTCAGTAGGAGCAAGACGGAATACGTATGGGTGAACGAGAGGGAGGACAGCGGAATGGTGAGGGTGCAAGGAGTAGAGGTGATGAAATTGGATGAATTTAAATACTTGGGGTCAACTGTTCAAAGTAACCTGGAGTGTGGAAGAGAGGTGAAGAAGAGAGTACAGGCAGGGTGGAGTGGGTGGAGAAGAGTGTCAGGAGTTATCCACGACAGAAGGGTACCAGCAAGAGTTAAAGTGAAGGTTTACAAGCTGGTGGTGAGACCAGCTATGTTGTATGGTTTGGAGACAGTAGCACTGACGAAAAGACAGATGATGGAGCTGGAGGTGGCAGAGTTGATGATGCTAAGAATTTCTTTGGGAGTGATGCAGAAGGACAGGATGGCAGCAGGCAGGTTGTTCCACAAGAACGGGGCCCAATAGGAAAATGCCCTGCCATCAGCTGACTTCTTTTTAACTTTGGGTACACACAGGAGCCCTGTATTTTGAGAGCTAAGAGCTGGGATGGAATGTATGGTTCAAGAAGATCAGACAGGTAAGATGGGGCAAGCCCATAAGTCAGGGGAAGCATGTTGAAGTCTGGTCTAAAATGGATAGGAAGACTATGAAGGGAGGCAGGAATTGGTGTAATATGGTCAAATTTTCGAGTTTTAGGGAGGATTCTAGCTGCAGCATTCTGAACCATCTGGAGACTTTTAGTACTAGCGTGTGGCAGACCTGAAAACAGAACATTATAGTAATCAAGTCTGGATGATTAGAGTCTCTGCATCAGCCATGGACAGGAAAGACCAAAATTTTAGCTATCTTACATAAGTGAAAAAGACAGTCTTGGTGATTTGTTTAATGTGTCTATCAAAGGAAAGGCTTTGATCAAATGTAACACCAAAATGTTTGGCTGCCACACTTCCTGAAATCACAGAGTTGTTGGTTGTTATTGATACTTGATCAAATTGGTGTGTGTGTCTAGCAGGGCCAACGACCAGCATCTCATTTTTATCCAAATCTAAAAACAAAGTTTAGTGACATCCAATTTTCCACAGCGGCTGAGCAAGCCTCTAAATTAGTCATTTGAGTATGATCATCAGCCCTTATAGGCACATACAGCTGAGTATCATCAGCATAGCAATGGAAATTTATTCCATAACTGCCTATAATTTGGCCAAGAAGTGAAATATAAAGAGAGAAAAGTAGAAGGCTGAGAACTGAGCCCTGAGGTACGCCATATTTTACGTCAAATAATTTTCATGTAATATTACTATAGCAGACACAATGTGTTCTTCCAGATAAGTAGGACTTAAGCCAAGAGAGAGCTAAGCCAATGACCAGCATCTCATTTTTATCCGAATCTAAAAGCAAAAGTTTCGTGACATCCTTTCACAGCAGCCAAGCAGGCCTCTAAATTAGTCATTTGAGTATGATCATTAGCCCTTATAGGCACATACAGCTAAGTAAAATCAGAATAGCAATGTAACTTTATTCCATAACTGCCTATAATTTGGCCAAGAAGTGAAATATGAAGATAGAAAAGTAGAGGGCTAAGAACTGAGCCCTGAGGTATGCCATATCTAACGTCAGAAATGTTTCATGTAATATTACTATAGCAGACACAATGTGTTCTTCCCCATAAGTAGGACTTAAGCCAAGAGAGTGCTAAGCCAGAGACACTAAAATCACAATGTATTCTGTCTAATTATATATACTGAGGTCCAGTAATAGGAACACAGAAGTGAAATCAGTGTCCATAGCTAGTAGAAGATCATTCATCACTCTAGTCAGAGCAGTTCCAGTGGAGTGACAGGCCCTGAAAGCCGATTGCAAAAGTTCATATAGATGGTTTTCTTCTATATGGGTTGAAAGTTGTTGATACACAACTCTCTCTAGTACTTTAGAAAAGAATGGAAAATTAGAGACTGGTCGATAGCTATTCAGAGGCCCTGGATCGAGGTGCAGTTTCTTTAAGTAGAGGTTTAACCACAGCTGTCTTAAAACTGCTGGGAACAGTGCCAGTAGTAAGTGATAAATTAATAGTGTCTGGCATTGTAGGACCCAGGAAAGGCCCGATGCCTTTAAAGAGTTCCGCTGGTGAAGGGTCAAGTGATTTTGGATCAATCTTTTCTATGTTCATGATTTCAAAGTTCAATGTACCATGATTAGAAGAGGGTTGGTGTTGGGGTAGAGATGCAAGACGTTCATTATTTATATTCAGATGAGATTATTATGCATAGGTCTGAATTATGATGCTATTTGTTCTTGGTATATTTTGTAAACGGATAGATCATTCAGATTCAACATTTGAAATGTAACGAACTGTAATGAAAATGAAACGTAGCTTAGGAAATGTAACTGCCAAACATTTTTTTTTTCAAGCATCCCCAGTTCAAATCCAAACACAGAGATATAAATGCAAATATTTTGACGCTAGAACAGATCCATATAGTGATGGTGTCTTACACTCCTAGTGCACGTTTGTGTGTGTGTGTGTGCGTGTGCGCGTGTATTCGTCTTCTTTACCTTGTTGCATGTTCATGTGTATGTAATAGTGTGTATCTGTCCCTGTAAATGTGTTTGTCTTTGCATGTGTATTATTTGGGCTCATTATGGCCGACCAGCTAAAGCTAATGTGCTGGGCTGTTAGCGGGGTTTAATCTGGGGGAAGATTACCCTCCTCTGGTTGTTCTGACAAGGCCACTAATCTATCTGCTAGCGACCCTTTTAATTTAATTACAATTTACTGTGTTAATATTTCATTAAAGTATTAGATAGGAAGAACATGTACTTTAATCAGCGTGCCTGCACACGCTAATATAACCGCCTTTATCAGCCCAGTGCCCCCCCCCTTTATATCGCTGTCTCTTCCTCTCTCACCCCATCCATCCGTTGTCTGCTCATCCACCTATTCTCCAGAGGTCTCTTCATTCTTTCATCCCATGATCTGACAGAAGCTGGCACACACACACACACACACACACACACACTGTACTGTAACTCGGTCTCTCCACAGGCCAGAGCAGATGTCTCTTGTCAGTGTGAACAAGCGTCAAACCACCAGTTTGTCATATTTTCATATTTAACTATTCATCTCATTCTAATTCATGGAATCAGAGCCGGTAGGCGGTGGTGTTGGGAGACCTGCACACGGTCAAGTGTAAAGATGAGAGGGTTCTTATTGTTCTGGTTCGGGTTGATTTATTTGTCAAATGCACAACAATACAGTGTGGTGGGCATTGCTGGCAAATGAAATGCTTCGGCATCAGTTCAACCTAAAACAAACAACAACAAACAAAGCTACAGAACACGATACATCGGGTTAAGTAGAAACTAAAAATATCTGAAAATTTAAAAAAATATAGGTAAAATTATAAAATTACAGTATTTACAGTCCAGCCTGACGAATTCAAATAAGCTGCAATAGCAAAATAGTAGACCAACATTAAGCTGAATTCACAGTGTATGTGGGCCGAAGGAGAATAAAGTTAAATTTAAGCCAGTCTGAAGTCACACGGTAAACCTAAAAGTAACAGTCGATATGGAAATGTAACAGGGTGGGTATACAGAGGTGTGTTCATTATCCTAAATAAGTTACATGTATGTGTACATATTGCAGGAGAGGTATGGCAGAAACTGAACAACGCAGGATAAACCGAGGCATGTGCATTTTGCGAGAGAGAGAGGGGGGGAGGGAGCAGAGAGAGAGGGAGAGGGGGCAGAGAGAGAGGGAGAGGGGGCAGAGAGAGAGAGGGGACAGAGAGGGAGAGGGGGCAGAGAGAGAGAGAGAGAGAGGGGACAGAGAGAGAGAGGGGACAGAGAGGGAGAGGGGACAGAGAGGGAGAGGGGGCAGAGAGAGAGAGGGGACAGAGAGAGAGAGGGGACAGAGAGAGAGGGGGGGCAGAGAGAGAGAGGGGACAGAGAGAGAGGGGGGCAGAGAGAGAGAGGGGACAGAGAGAGAGAGGGGACAGAGAGAGAGGGGGGGCAGAGAGAGAGAGGGGACAGAGAGAGAGAGGGGACAGAGAGAGAGAGGGGGCAGAGAGAGAGAGAGAGAGGGGACAGAGAGAGAGAGGGGACAGAGAGGGAGAGGGGACAGAGAGGGAGAGGGGGCAGAGAGAGAGAGGGGACAGAGAGAGAGAGGGGACAGAGAGAGAGGGGGGGCAGAGAGAGAGAGGGGACAGAGAGAGAGGGGGGCAGAGAGAGAGAGGGGACAGAGAGAGAGAGGGGACAGAGAGGGAGAGGGGGCAGAGAGAGAGAGGGGACAGAGAGAAAGAGGGGACAGAGAGAGAGGGGGGGCAGAGAGAGAGAGGGGACAGAGAGAGAGAGGGGACAGAGAGGGAGAGGGGGCAGAGAGAGAGAGGGGACAGAGAGAGAGAGGGGACAGAGAGAGAGAGGGGACAGAGAGAGAGAGGGGACAGAGAGAGAGAGGGGACAGAGAGAGAGGGGGGGCAGAGAGAGAGAGGGGACAGAGAGAGAGGGGGGCAGAGAGAGAGAGGGGACAGAGAGAGAGGGGGGCAGAGAGAGAGAGGGGACAGAGAGAGAGAGGGGACAGAGAGAGGGGGGGCAGAGAGAGAGAGGGGACAGAGAGGGAGAGGGGGCAGAGAGGGAGAGGGGGCAGAGAGAGGGAGAGGGGACAGAGAGAGAGAGGGGACAGAGAGAGAGGGGGGACAGAGAGAGAGAGTGGGAGGGAGCAGAGAGAGAGAGAGAGCAAGGGGGCAGAGAGAGAGGGAGAGGGGGCAGAGAGAGAGGGAGAGGGGGCAGAGAGAGAGAGGGGACAGAGAGGGAGAGGGGGCAGAGAGAGAGGGAGAGGGGACAGAGAGAGAGAGAGTGGGAGGGAGCAGAGAGAGAGAGAGAGCAAGGGGGCAGAGAGAGAGGGGGGGCATAGAGAGAGAGAGAGAGCAAGGGGGAGCAGAGAGAGAGGGAGAGGGGGCAGAGAGAGAGAGTGAGGGGGAGCAGAGAGAGAGGGAGAGGGGGCAGAGAGAGAGAGCAAGGGGGAGCAGAGAGAGAGGGAGAGGGGGCAGAGAGAGGAGTCGTAGAGAGGGAGAGAGAGAGACAGAGAGCGAGGGGGAGCAGAGAGAGAGCAGAGAGGGGAGCAGAGAGAGAGCAGAGAGGGGGGCAGAGAGAGAGCAGAGAGGGGGGCAGAGAGAGAGCAGAGAGGGGGGCAGAGAGAGAGCGAGACTGAACGAGGGGGGCAAAAAGAGAGAGTGGGGCAGAGAGAGAGAGCAAGGGGGGAAGGCTGAGAGAGAGCGAGGGGGTGGCAGAGGGGAGGCAGAATGAAAGGGGGCAGAGAGATGTGTGTGTGTGTGTGTGTGTGATTTGAAATATAGTTAAAATCTGAAAGTTGTCAGGTGCCATCTTCATTTCAGGTTCATGTGGTTTTTACCGGGCGGTTAAGGTTTAGTTTAATTTTCAATTATTTAACGAATCTGAACGAGCCTTGTTTTGGTTTTTACTTTAGTTTGTCAAAAACTCAGTTTGTGGTCTTGTTTGGTTTGCTTTGCTTATTCTGGTGAAGTTTATTTGACATTTGTTTATATATATATATTCATTTTACTTCAGTATACTTTGTTACTCAGGTGATTTTCTTATTTAGTATGATTTGATTTTTTTTATGAAATGATTTCTGCTCCTTTAATGAGGCAAAACAAACAATTCACACTGAAATGTAACGTATCAGGCTTTGACATATCAGCCGAAAAGAAGTCAACCAAGCTGGACAAGACATCAAACCAAAGACAGCTCTGCTGGTAGGTGACCTGATAGTAAGAGATGTCAAAAGCAAAGTTGGAAAACTGTCCCGTGTGCCCAACGCTGTGGTTACTGACACGGTCCAAACTCTGACACGAGTGTTATTCCACCATTCGGGCGCAGACACACTTATTCTTCATTTTGGAACAAATGGCACTTGTCCTGGAACGACACGTGGCTCGGAGCTGTTAAAAAGATTTCAGGGGTGTCCAGGTAGCATAGCGGTCTATTCCGTTGTCTACCAACAGGGGGATCTCCGGCTCGAATCCCCTCGTTACCTCCGGCTTGGTCGGGGCGTCCCTACAGACACAATTGGCCGTGTCTGCAGGTGGGAAGTTGGATGTGGGTATGTGTCCTGGTCGCTGCACTAGCGCCTCCTCTGGTCGGTTGATCCTCCCACGTGCTATGTTCCCCTGGTGAAACTCCTCACTGTCAGGTGAAAAGAAGCGGCTGGCGACTCCACGTGTATCGGAGGAGACATGTAGTAGTCTGCAGCCCTCCCTGGATCGGCAGAGGGGGTGGAGCAGCGACCAGGATGGCTCGGAAGAGTGGAGGAATTGGCCAAATGCAGTTGGGGGGAAAAAAGGGGGGGACCCCCCCCCAAAAAAATGGACAATGGACATTCTACAACCAACTCAAGTATTTGTGTGAGGTCCAGTCCCGACTATAGGGAAAGGAATTGAACGTTTTAGCCACTTGCTGGCATTGAATACCTGGCTTTCCTCATGCAACTGCTCAAAAACTGGACTTCATTGACAACTTCAACCTGTTCCAGGTGCAACGAAATGTTTCAGAATGGATGGATGGTATTCATTTAAACAGGGTGGAAGTCCACATGCTTACTGCTAACTTCACCCATGGCCTCCAGCACTCCACTGCCGGTATTTGGAAAGGGTCAGGAAAATCTGGGAAACATAGAGCAAGCTTTTCCAAGGGACAACGCTATGGTTCATTCCCAGCCCCCAGCCCCACCCCCCATCACCTCTCAGAGATATCGCACATAAGCTAAGGATGCAGATAAAAGGGATTGGCGAGATGTTACTGTGTGACACCAAAAGTTCCCGCTTATCCAAAGGGCAATCTCCCTGCAGTCAGCATTACAGGGCATGCTGACTACTAGGACCCACTGGGTCCTTTCAGCTCATGTCTCCCTCTGCTTACTGGGTATGGACCCACTGCTGCTGATACAGCCCACCCCAGACAGGGAAGAGCAACTCCAGGGTCTGCAATTCCTTTTTTTTTTTACCAGCTTCAGGAGGAAAAAAAGTGTAAAGCTACTTTATCTAATCTGACTCCAGTTGTACGCCAGCAGCCACAGTCTGTCGCAAAAAAAATCTGGGCAGATAATACTCTTAACACATTACATTTAGCATTACTACACCACCGGTCTTCAGGAAAAAACATTTTTAATCAATGGCTTTATCATCAAGTACAATCTCAATTTTATATTTTTAACTGTTCTTATTGAGTCAGCCCCTGCCAGCTTCAGTTTTGTGAGTGAAACCTTATGCATAAGAAAGGAGCCGGAGTTGCCATTTTGTTTAATGATTCGCTCCAATTCCAACAAGACGTCTTGCGGAAATTTTGCTTCCTTTGAATATCTGGCTCTTCAGTTGAATTCCTCTTCTCAAATTATATTCCTGAAGTCTATAGGCCACCTAAATACAATAAAAACCTTTTAATGAGTTAACTGAGCTGCTGTCTATAATCTATATTGAATTTGACAGTGTAGTTATTGCTGGTGATTTAAACAACCATGCCGACAACCCCCAGGACACAGGAACTAAAGAACTGTGTTGTGTTCTTGATGAATATGGACTGACTCAGCATGTGACGGAACCCACACACAACAAGGGGCACACTCCGGAGTTAATTATCTACAAGGGTCTGAAAATTTCTAAGGTTGTGGTGACTCATGTTGTTCCCTCCGATCATTACTGTGTTTTCTTTGAGAGTGCTATATCTGTGCACACAAATGTTCAAACAGGTGATCACAAAATGGCATATGACTAAAAGCACTAGTGAAATATTTATTCAAGCTTTTTCTTCCACACCTGCCCTCTCTTGGGCCTCAGTCAATGAGCTTGTAGATAATTTCAATTCTAAAATTACAAATGTTGTTGATTCCATTGCACCCACTAAGGTGAATGTAGTCTCTGGTAAGAAAAGATCTCCATGGAGATGAGCCACGCTGAAGAGTGAAAAGACTGTCATGAAGTTAAACGTAGGTGGTGAAAAGCAAATCTGACTGTTCAGTATGACATCTATAAAGATGATTTGGAAATGAGGAATGCAAGGCGATCCTACTTCTCTGAAATCATTGCCAAAATAATAATAATGCACATGCCTTTTTTGCTTCTGTTGACAAGATAATAAACCCTCCTTTAGCTGTAGCCCCTGAATTTCTATGTACCAGGGTCTGCAGCGATTTGGCTCTTTCTTCAATGACAAAATTCA
>NC_079222.1:7858974-7873974 GCF_029633865.1 Lampris incognitus
AACGCCTCATGTGCCACATATTTGCCAAAGGTGGCCCATATTTGTTCTGTGATATTTGGGCCATATTTACCATTTACCACACGGGCCGCTTCAGGGTCACATCCAGATCACATGTTGCCGAGAGCGCCGCATCTTTGCCGAAAAAAGACCCACATTTGATTTGGCATATTTGGGGCCATATTTGCTATTATACATGTGGGCCACTTCTGGCTCACATCCATTTTGTCAGGGCCAGAAGGAGGGCATCAGTGCCGCATCATTGCCTGAAGTGGCCCGCATCTAGCGCACTAGCGCCTCCTCTGGTCGGTTGGGGCAGCTGTTCCAACATCGGGCGTGGATGGATGGGCATGCCTCGCTCCTGCCTGCCCGGTGGGTGGACGGTCCTGGCGGTGTGTTGGTCTGTTGGTCACGGGGTCCCATGCCTGCGCCTGCGGGTCGGCAGTGGGGGTGCACCTCAGGGGGTGTGGCCTTGGCTTGTGCCTTTTGGGACTGGTTTGCGCTCCTCGGGAGCGGTTGGGACTGTTGCTCTGTCAGCTCGTTGTCCCCACGTGGACTCGGTGTTACACTAGGGGGTACTTCCAGCTCCGGCTGTTCTCTTGGTCTTGGGGTGTCTGCACGACTGTGGGGCCCATGGGTTGCCTGCAGATCCTGTCTGCTGCTCAGAGGCACTACGATAAGTCGAGGATCTCAGACACCAGAAGTTATTGGGACTAATCCCGTGCACTCACAGGTGGACACTTCACATACACATAGATGGACACGTCACATGCACATACACACTGCTGGGATCTGCCTCACACATCCTTCTTCTTAGTCCTTCTCCCCCTTTTTTCCTCTTTTCCCGTCTTCTCCTTTATCGCTATAACTACTCTCTCTGTGAATGTTCTCATTCATCCAGGTCGCGGTTATCCAAAGGAGTTGAATCAAGTGCAACTGGACTTGGTATATATCCGTGAAGACGTTTCGCCCCTCGCACTTGATTCAACTCCTTTGTATAACTACTATCCTAAACTGATATTGATAATGTTGATTTAATTGTTTTGTTGAACACACGTCAGCATCTGTTTCTACGTGTCTTATCAGATACATGTTGCCATTCTTGGTTTCTAAGTCTCCTTGCGTCACCCGAGTTGTTTGTCCCCCTCTTGGAGAAGCGATGCTGATTGGTTGTTTAGCCGATCAAACGTGCTGAAGAGGGAGACTCGCTGGTGGCTGTAAATACATAACAAAAACCCAGCGCATGTTCGGCCATACCTTCATGGCTCTTTTGCAGCTCTGAGTAGGGAGACATCTGACTCTATTACCTTCTCAAATTCCTCGGTTGGTTTCTTCTGGTAATGTACATTGTGCGCCCATTTCAAATGCATTTCCGAGCTCATAAACCCCATAGCAGCGGTAGGCAGTTTCTAATCCTTTTCAGTGGATGGTGACTATGGACCCCCTCCCTTGTCCCATCAGATTGCGCGTCCCTCTCCTCTCTCTTCAAGTTGGTGATGTCCTCAGAAAACTAAAACAAGAAGCGGACACAGGGACCTGATGAGAGTAACCAAAAAATTAAAGGTTTTGAGAATGTCTTAATAAGTATGCTGAAAGAACCAAATCCCTCACCATTAGATCCATACTTTATAGTATTGTTCTTGTTGTTATTATTATTATTGATTATTGTTGTAGTTGTAGTTGTTGTTTTCTTCTTTTGTGAGTGAGTAATTACAGCACTAGGTAATAGCCAGTCATTACAGCAGACTGCTTAGTGTTGCATTAGTAATTAACCTTTCAACTAATAGCCCAGTTTAAATACAGAGCCCAGCACTAATGCAGCCAGGGCCGGCTGAACATAGTCCTGTTTATAAAACAGCCTTTCTAATTGGCTTTTTGGCAGAAAATGAAGACCAACCCCTGGTCCGTGTGAGTAAGAAAGAGAGCGGGGATGGGGGTTGTAGGATTCTTGATATCTGTTGGCTGGTTAACAGGAGTCCATTTAGCCTACCTCCTGAAAAGAAAAAAATAATCATTTAATTGAAAGAAATAGAAGGGAATTGATATTTCCACACAAATACCCCCATCGTATCCATGGTGACCCTGCACCTGTTGAGGGGTCAGAAGGGTGAGAGATGGAATTTGTGTGCATGTCTATGTGTGTAGATGGACTCTATTAGTAACGTGTTTCCTTATGCCTGCTCAATAATCCAGGTGAGAAAATCAAAGAAAGGTGAACCAGTTCACCTGGACACACCATCAAGCTGAGGGAGGATGTGAACAACGACAGGTTAGCCTTCTTAGACTGTGAAATTGCAGTTAGTGATGGGGGACATTTGATTGTTGACGTTTCCCGATAACCAACTCATAATGACCAATACTGAAGGTTTGACTCTCATCATCCGCTGGAGCACAAACTAGGAGTCATCAGGAAGCTGAACCACCGACCTGACAACGTCCCCACCCACAAGGCAGCCGGGGAAGAAGGGCAGAAATCCCACATGAAACAGGCCCTGGTTAAGTGTGGTTATCCTAACTGGGCATTTGTCAAAGCCAGGAAGACGCCCAAACAGTGCACCGGCCGATCGAAGCGAGGAGGCCAACAGCTGCCTAAGCATAAACCAGCGGTGATTCCGTATGTGACGGGAATGTTGGAAAAGTTGAGACACGCATTTTCCAAACACCGCCTCTCAGTTGCTTTCAAAATCCAAAACACACTGTGCCAGAAATTGGTGCACCCCAAGGATCGGGTCCCCCGGCACAAACAGAGCGATATAGTGTACGCTGTTAAGTGTCGGGAGGATTGCCGTGACTTGTACATTGGGGAAACTAAACAGACGCTGGCCAAGAGGACGACACAACACAGAAGAGCTAACACGTCAGGCCAGGACTCCACAGTCTACACCCATGTACAGGCCAGCGGCCACTCTTTCAGGGATGAGGATGTGCACTTCCTTCCTTGATAGGGAGGAACGCTGGTTTGAATGGGGGAGTGAAAGAGGCCATCTATGTGAAGAGGGAATGACCGTCCCTGAACCGGAGAGGGGGGGCGGGGTAAGAGTACATCTGTCGCCTTCTTAATATGCTGAGAATGCATACATTTCCAAATCCTCTGTGAATAGTACACATGGCCATTGAGACACGTTAATGGTCACGCCCATATTTGCATATGAATCTGATCATTGGTATCGGTCGTTATGCGACTGTGTTGTTTATAAGGGTGGGGATACCTGCAGTCAGTTTAGACTGAAGGTGTCACTTAGATGAGTGATGAAGCGTTTCTGTCAGTAAACATTGTGTCCAGATGAACCGATTCAACCTGCTTTGTATTTCACTGCTGTGCGCCAAAAATACACGAGTACTCTAAGTTGTTGAGTACTCTAAATCGTGGAACCCCATATCTCCAGTTCTATGGTAACACTTTCTATTCACTGTTCAGGGCATGGTTATGGTCAGAGACAATGTTATCGACTAGCCTTAATATGTTATTATGTTGGGCGGATTCATAGTTTCTCAAGGGGTCGGGCTACAATCTTTGAGCAGATTTTAATTTGGTAGAGCACTCTTGACTTTAAAGTAGCAGACAATCACTTGCACCATGTAGTATTACAATACTATAGTAGAAGACTTATATTCACATGAGTAAAAAACAAAATACTTTGTCTACTCGTCCCTAAAACACTTAAGGCGGCAGAGAGAATAAATTCTTTGTTTTTGCTTTTGTTTGTTTGTTTGTTTTGTTTTGGTTTATTTTTTTGCAGACAAATCCAATGTGGTATTTCCAGGATAATAGATTGTCTATTATTACACCCAAGTATTTGTATGAGAATACCTGCCATCATATACCTCATTTCAATTAAATACGCTATTTTTTTCATTATGGATAACAACAGGAAAAATGATGAGTCAGATGGTGAACCCAGCTGTGAGAGGTTTAAGTATGTTTGTTTAGTGCGATTATTGCGTTTGGGAAAAAGCTATTGGGGAATCTGGCGGTTTTGGATCTGATGGATCTGAAGCGCCTGCCAGAAGGTAATAGTTCAAACAGGTGGTTGCCGGGGTGTGAATTGTCCTTGATGATGCTTTTGGCTCTTGAGAGGGTCCGGCTGTGGGCAATGTCTGAAAGAGGAGGGAGGGGGCAACCGGTGATTTTTTTCTGCTGTCCTGGTGATTCTCTGGAGAGCCTTTTTGTCTGTGGCGGAGCAACCAGCAAACCACACCGGCATGCAGTATGTGAGGATGCTGTCGATTGTGGACCTGTAGAAGGACACCAGCAGCGTCACGCTCATGTTGTTTTTCCTGAGTAACCTCAGGAAATGTAGCCACTGCTGTGCCTTTTTGACCACCGCCGTGGTGTTTGTTGACCATGAAAGACAGTCCATAACGTGGATTCCCAGGAATTGAAATGAGTGGCCTCTCTCCATGCACTCACCATTTACGGAGAGAGGCTGTGGGGGGGCGGGGAGGGGGGGGGGTTGAGTTTTCTGAGTCAATTATGAGTTCTTTTGTTTTTGGGGGGGTTTAGGATGCGGTTATTTGCAGAGCACCACTCAGACAGATTCTGGACTTCCTGTCGGTAAGCGGACTTGTCACCGCCTTTTATGAGCCCGACTACAGTGGTGTCGTCAGCGAATTTTATGATGGAGTTTGAAGAAGGGAAAGCTGGGATTATTATTAAAGGATTTGGGATTTTTTTTCAGACATAAATTCAATTTACATAAAAGTGAACTAATTCAATTAAGTCTGCAGCAAATAAATGTCCGCTTACCTCTCTTCTGTTCAAGATTTCACTTGACAAATTTACTTATCTTGGCATTGTTGTAACATGGATATATAACAATCTTTTTAAATGTACCTTTCTAACTCTGCTAGGCCATACTAAACTTGATCTGGAACGTTGGTCTGGGCTCCCTCTATCTCTTGCAGGTCATATTAATGTAGTTAAAATGAATATCTTACCCAATTTTTTTATATCTCTTTCAATATATACCAGTTTATATTAAAAATACATTCTTCTCTTTGCTAGATACATTTATTTTATCATTTATTTGGGGCGGCACGGTGGCCCAGTGGTTAGCACTGTTGCCTCACAACAAGAAGATCCTGGGTTGAAACCCTAGGCCGTCCCAGGTCCTTTCTGTGTGGAGTTTGCATGTTCTCCCCATGTCTGCGTGGGTTTCCTCTAGATGCTCTGGTTTCCTCCCACCATCAAAAAGACATGCATATTCGGGTTAATACTCCTGCCTGTGCCCCTGACCAAGGCAATGGAAAAAAGAACTGGAGTCGGTCCCCAGGCGCTGCATTTGCCCACTGCTCCTATACAATAGGTTGGGTTAAAGGCAGAGAACAAATGTCATTGTAAGATTGCAATTCAAGGTTCAATGACAAAATAAAGTGGCTTTCATTTTCAGAGTAACCTTTTACTTTAATGTTGCTATTCACACACATTGAAATGTTGCACAAAAAACAATTTTTTTTATGTATGTTATTAATTTTTTTTTTAACCCCTAGGACATTTCCGCTTCAATCACTGTGCAGCGTGAATTTTATCTTAGTTTTGCAGATCTGTGAAACAATAAATCAGCTATAGTTCAACCAGTTGAATGCCAGTAGGTCACAATATGCAGACACAAAATAAATGGCATGTGAACATTGAACAGAGATGAAGATGGCTTTTGTTTCACTTAAGTAAAATATTACCAAGTATTTTGATTAACTTTATGTAAATAACAATAATAGTTTGTAAAAGAATTTACATAATGTAACATAGTTCAAATAAGGTACCGTCTGTACAGTCGATCCAAAAGAAAAGGTTGAGCTTCAAAAAAATATTTATTTAGAAATTTTGATGATTGTTTTGCATATAAGAACCAGGGAAATAATTAGCAACTGTTTATTGTCATTTACATATGCCACCTGAATAAAATACTCATTATTTTAATCATTTAAAGTTTAGATGGCTATATTTATCCAGTGGCAAATTATGTTAGTCCAGGGTTTTCGTTGTCGTATCTTGCGCTTCATAATGCCCTGTGATGCCCAGGCGGCCTGACCAGGGTGTCTCCCCGCCTTCCACCCGATGACTGCTGGGATAGGCTCCAGCATCCCCGCGACCCTGAGAGCAGGATAAGCGGTTTGGATAATGGATGGAATGGATATTACTATTGTAAATGTATAAAAATGTATATATTTCTTAACTATGCCTATTCGCTTAAATAGTCTGGTAATAATCACGAGGCTCACATAGACAAAATTTGGTTTTCGCAAATCCACTAGTGAATCAATTAATCTATGTACATTAAGAAACTATTTTGATTTTTTTTTACTGTTAATCAAAAGGTAATGAAGGAAGAGCTAATGATAAGCTGTCAAAAAAGTTGGGGTTTTTTTTTTACTCGTAGGTGATTTAACAGCAACACGGTATACTAAGTGCTCATTAGTGTTGATGCTCATTGTGGCTGATTCTCGTTAGTGTTAATTGGCATGGGTCTATCAATAAATGACTGTGATATAGACAAGAAGAAGGGAGACACTGTCACATTGGCGGTGAAACGAGGATGTGAAGGCTGATTTAATGTTGAAGACACTTCATCCTGAAGCTCTATAATACCCTAGAAAAAGGCCTTTCATATATAGGTATGAATACATCATCAGCCGTACTGGCTTTAATAATAATTTGACATATGCAGGGTGTTTACAGTTTGTGCCGTGACATGTTTTCATGTTGTTTTCTTTGGTAACACATCCATCCATCCATTATCCGAACCGCTTATCCTGCTCTCAGGGTCGTGGGGATGCTGGAGCCTATCCCAGCAGTCATTGGGCGGTAGGTGGGGAGACACCCTGGACAGGCCGCCATTCATCTTCGTTTACCTCTCATTCAGTCTCCAGTTTGTATCACAACCTTTTTCTTTTTTTTTTCCAGCAGTGCGCGTTCTCATTAGTTTAACAGAATAATTGGACAGGATGGTATTTTATAGAGCAACCTTGTATGTGGATCCATCCTACAAGTTTTGTTTTAAAAAGGACCATGGTATCTGGCATCCTGGTGGCTAAACCGGTCGAGTCCTTCTTAATTTGGCTCAGGCCTGCAGTACTTGAAAAGATCTGGGTTTAAATCACTTGTATGTCGTCCCCCTTTTACGGACTTCTTGTCTCCCTTGTATTTCAACATACTTTAAATACATAAGGGATTTAAATAAATGCATAAATTGGCTAACTTGTGACATGGAATAGGTCATAAAAAGTAAATTGGACCGGATATACGTGCTTGCAGTTTGCCACAGATCATTTCCACAAATCTGTATTTATTTAATTCCAAAAACATTCAGAATGATTTTCAGCAACTTTCCCCAGCAAGCGACGCTGTATTTCTCCACACGTGATTCAGAATATTCAAAATAACATCAGAATTGGGATTTCAAGAAAAAATGGCACTGAAATTTAAACGTAACTCCACAGAAGGATTCCCAGTTGCAGGAACTTATTTTTGAACAAATGTGTGAAAGTGAAGAGAGTCGCGTGTCGAGGCTTTTCCATGTATGATTTTGTGCTTGAACGTCTCTTTTGAAATGGCGTGAAAAAGACAGTTCGGCGATAACAACTTCTGACACCTGAACTTCATTTCCACATCGTGTCAAGTCCGACCTTTGTGATTTTTGACAGCCTCCATGTGGGTTGTGTGTCGCAGAACAATCTGTACCCCTGTGGAAGGCAGAGCCAGGAAGTGATCCACGGAGAACCCTTTTCACCCGTTTTTGGACTGGAGCATGCCTACGTGACATGTTTTCCACAAGATGGTCAAATCCATTCTTAACAGCTGGGACACACTTTAATAATGTCTCAGTCCTACACAGGGCGCCACATCACATCTACTGAAAGACCGATGCCCAACTGACCCATTACTACAAGTACTCTGCAATATTCTTAAAAAAGGAAAACAGGCAATACAAGTAAATGATGCAAGATGACGCTGGTCTGAAGTCTGAACCTTTGACCTTATCAGTCGAAATCATGTAAAGGACTGATGGGAACCTGAACAGATTCAGGGCTAACGGTAAAACCACCACCACATCCATCATAGAGCTGCAGTACGCCTTAGTGTCCCTCACAGAAGAGGAACTACAGAGCATACAAGCAGCTTGGCCTGGCCGTTAACATAGACTCATATCTTCTACCAACCCCCACCCAACAGAAATGTGCCTGTTCTGCCCCCATCCATCTCTGTAGACATCACCAGACTTGAAAATGTTGAACAGTTCCCATGTCTTGGCACCCTTCTTTCCTTCAAAGCCAACATTGACATTGAAATACACCACCGTCTCAGTTGTGCCAGCCGGGCCTTGTCAAGACGGAGTAAAAAGGTTTTTGAAAGCCTTCAGACCAGAACAAAAATTCTGGTTAACAAAGTAGTAGTGCTGCCTGCCCTACTGTATGGGCAAGGCTCAGCGTTGTCGGTTTTTATTTTTCAAAGCCATCCGGCGTGCCGAATTTCGCCACGAGAGGACACTGTTACATAACCTCGCACGAACAGGAACAACTCTTGGAGCCGTGGAAACATAAAATCCGGGTGAAAATCGGTTTAAGCTGATCTGCTCCTTTTAAAAAATCTGGGTATTTTCCAGTGAAAATCGGTAAAAAGTGAAAACGCTGAACCTTGTGGGTCAGAAACCTGGACCACATATAACAGGCACCTGGAGGTCTACGAACAGCAATGCCTCGGCAAGATCCTTGAGATGAACTGGGAGGATTAGTGCACCGACTTCAGCATCCTCGAGGAGGCCAACATGCCTACTATAACTGCCACCATCACACAACACCAGCTGAGATGGACTGGCCACGTCCTCCGCATGTCTGACTCTCGCCTCCCGAAACAAGTCCTTTACTCTCAGCTTGTCCCAGGAGGACAAAACAAGTGATATAAAGATAACATCGAGGTCCACGTCAAAAGATCTGGCATCCGCCTTCACACCTGGGAACAGGCCGCAAAAAACAGCGGGGCCTGGAGACTGGCTGTCCGTGAGGGTGCCGGGCGCTACAACCATGACCTCCACCGTGCTGCTGAAAACAAGCGCAGACTCAGAAAGGAGCAAGGCACCACATCCTCAAACGCTTCTGCACACCCTTGCCCACATTGCCCCAAAATATGCGGCTCCAGGAACGGCCTCTATGCCCACCTGAAGAGCCGCAAGGACCTAGAAGGAGGACGGTCCGACTCGACTCCGAGTGATCGCCGATGATGGTGATGAGAACATGTGTGTGTGTGTGTGTGTGTGTTTATTATTCAAGTCTTTATGGAGAAGGTGAGATTGTGGTGCACTGACAACTGTGTTGTAGTTTATAATGTTGTTCTCTCTCTTGGTCTCTCTCTACCTTTATTTCTCTGTTTAATTGTGTATCAAACTCACAACTAGTTTGGTGTTGATCGGCTATGTATTTGTATGACAACTGCATGCCTGTACAGTGTGTCTCGGTGTGTGTGTCTGTGTGTGTGTGTGTGTGTGTGTGTGTGTTTATGTCCACAACAGCAGGTCCGATCCCATAAAGCACCTTTAAAACCAACCTGGGCTCATCAACAGGACACCCTGCTGTGACAGAGCCACATAGGGAGCGATAGAAATGCCCGAGCATGAGGAGAGTTGGTAGTTTCAGATCTTTTATTGACCATCCTAATACTCCTGGTGCTTGTAGACAATGTGTCTCGGACATTTCAGTTCCCACATACATCTAAGTAAGTACCATTAACATATATTTATATATATATATATATATATATGTGTGTGTGTGTATGTATATATATATATATATATATATATTAGCACAAAAGGTAAGGAAATGTGTGTTTGGTAGATTATTTCTTTGTTGTAACAATGCTTCTTGGCAATAAATCGTATACCGTTGGAAAGCCTGTTTATTTCTCTTTTAAATGGGGCCACATTTGTAAGGAAAATGCATTTGTGGGATGAGCAGCAGAGCTGAGTATGTGGGTTGCGCCCATGAAAAATTTGCCAAATCTTCTCTGCCAATGCCAAACAGCTTATTTTGCTGTAGCTATTGACTCTTGTGTTGAGCTTCTGGTACCCCAGGTGCTGACAATCAGCTGCCTGCTGTAAGATTTATTGCCAAGAAGCATTGTTACAACAAAGAAATAATCTACCAAACACACATTTCCTTACTTTTTGTGCTAAGTTTATATATATATATATATAAATTATAGTGCCTTGCTAAATGGCACTTGAGAGTGATGGTGAAGCATATTGATGCAGCTACCAATCGTCAGACCAATTTTTGTGTTGTTTTCTTTTCTGTTTCCATGGCATCATTTCAGCACTGATGGTGAATCCATTGACACTGTGATACTGAAGGGTGAGTTAGCAGGCAGTCGTGGGTAAAGAGGGAGAAAAGCAGGGGGCTCAGAACACAGCCTTGAGGGGCACCTGTGCTGAGGGTCAGGGTGGAGGAGGTGTGGTCACCTCACCTAACAGACTGAGGTCTGTTGGTCAGGAAGTCTAGGGTCCAGTTACAGAGGGAGGGGTTGAGGCCAAGGGAGAGGAGTTTGGTGGTTAGTTTGGCGGGGATGATAAGTGTTGAAGGCAGAGCTGTAATCTATAAACAGCATCCGGATGTATGTGTTATTAACCAAAAACTAGTCAGACTAGACCAAGCTAGTCAGACTAGCTTGGTCTAGCAAACTCCACACAGAGGACGACCCGGGACGACCCCACCAAGGTTGGACTAGACCAAGCTAGTCTGACTAGACCAAGCCAGTCAGACTAGCTTGGTCTAGTCAGAAAGGCACGAACTGAGGAAGCCTCTTGGATGAGAGGCGAAACGTCTTCACGGATATATAACCAAGTCCAGTTGCACTCGATCCAACTCCTTTGGATCACCACGACCTGGATGAATGAGAACATTCACAGACTATGTGTTGTTAGGTTCAAGGTGGGTCACGGCAACGTGCAGGGCAGTGGCAATGGCATCCTCAGTAGACCCTTTGGGACGGTAGGCGAACTGATGTGGGTCGAATGTGGGGGGGGGTAGTGTTTTTGATGTGAGCCAGAACCAGTCTCTCAAAGCACCTCATGGCAATGGGGGTGAGTGCTATGGTTGTTGTTGTTACTTCCTCTATCGGTAGTTGCAATGGTGGTAGTAGTATTGGGATATTATTATCTTGAAATGAAGTTTGTAACTTTCAGTTGTATTTACAGATGCATGGATTTGTGTGTGCGTGTGCGTGTGTGTGTTCAGACGGCACACACACACACACAGACACACACCTGTCCCAGGGAGACCCTGGCACGGTGCCGGTCCTGTGCCTGCCAGTGGTAGACGTCCCTCGTCCGCCTGCAGTAATGGATGCTGTGACGGTGCCAGGGCCTCAGCGCGTCTTAAATCACTCCGCCGGTCCGACTCCGGCGTCAGGCTGTTTGGTGCTTAATTAGGAGTAATGGTTTCTAATATGTCTCCAATTAGGCCCCGTTTCGCGTTTCGTCGGGGGACTTGTGTTAAGTAAAAGGAAAGCGGCACAAAAATAAATAGATCAAAAAAAAAATAAAATACATTTTTTTAAAAAGAAGGAATGAAATTATTGCACAGGTAGTGCCAGACTGTTGCACCCTCAGGGTGTTTTTGTTTCGGTGCATAAATAAATAAAAGGTAAGTGTCTGCCAACAGATTTCTGACTAATTATTCACTTAGGCGCTTCTCAGAGGAGTCCGCTAATTAAAAAAGGGGGCTGAAAGTCCAGACATGCAAGGCACCAAAGTGTATTTTAAAGCGGGTATTAAAACCCAGACCCGCCGCTTAATACCTGCGTGGAGGTGTCGCCCCCCCCCCCCCCCGGCGCTGCGCGGGGACAGTCCGGGTCGTGAACCGAATTATGCAGAACCGGTCCACCGTCCAAGTTCTGCGCGCGTGTGTTGTGCTGCCAGCGACCTGCCCTGCAAGCCCCTGTAATGTGGGCTTGGTTGGGGGGGGGAGGGGGGGGGGGACGGTGCAGACTCGGAGGTTAGCAGTCAACATTTGTTGTGAACAGTGAGCAGTGTGCTAGCCTGGCAGGGAACAGCTTTCTTTGTATTTAACTGTGGGTTTATAAAGCAGGGTGTGGCTGGAAGCCAGCATACAACGATAAATATAACACAATATATTATGATATGATAAGATAGAGGCCCTGTGATGGCCCGTCCAGGGTGTCTCCCCACTTGCCACCCAATGACTGCTGGGATGGGCTCCAGCGTCCCTGCAACCCTGAGAGCAGGATAAGCAGTTTGGATAATGGATGGATGGATAACATGGTATAATATGGTATGATAATATGATATAATATGGTATGACAATATGATATAATATGGTATGATGATATGATATAGTATTGTATGATAATATGATATTATGTAGGATGATAATATGGTATGATAATATGATATAATATGGTATGATAATATGATAATATATAGGATGATAATATGATATAATATGGTATGATAATATGATATAATATGGTATGATAATATGATATAGTATGGTATGATAATATGATATTATATAGGATGATAATATGGTATGATAATATGATATAATATGGTATGATAATATGATATAATATGGTATGATAATATGATAATATATAGGATGATAATATGATATAATATGGTATGATAATATGATATTATATAGGATGATAATATGATATAATATGGTATGATATGGTATGATAATATGATATAATATGGTATGATAATATGATATTATATAGGATGATAATATGATATAATATGGTATGATAATATATAGGATGATAATATGCTATAATACGGTATGATATGGTATGATAATATGATATAATATGGTATGATAATATGATATTATATAGGATGATAATATGATATAATACGGTATGATATGGTATGATAATATGATATAATATGGTATGATAATATGATATTATATAGGATGATAATATGATATAATACGGTATGATATGGTATGATAATATGATATAATATGGTATGATAATATGATATAATATAGGATGATAATATGATATAATATGGTATGATAATATGATATAATATGGTATGATATGGTATGATGTTTGCAGTAAGTGTGATGGGGTTGTGTGCAGTAAGTGTGTTAGGGTTCTGTGCAGTAAGTGTGTTAGGGTTGCGTGCAGTAAGTGTGTTAGGATTGTGTGCAGTAATTGTGTTAGGGTTGTGTGCAGTAAGTGTGTTAAGGTTGTGTGCAGTAAGTGTGTTAGGGTTGTGTGCAGTAAGTGTGTTAGGGTTGTGTGCAGTAAGTGTGTTAGGGTTCTGTGCAGTAAGTGTGTTAGGGTTGTGTGCAGTAAGTGTGTTAGGGTTGTGTGCAGTAAGTGTGTTAGGGTTGTGTGCAGTAAGTGTGTTAGCGTTGTGTGCAGTAAGTGTGTTAGGGTTGTGTGCAGTAAGTGTGTTGGGGTTGTGTGCAGTAATTGTGTTGGGGTTGTGTGCAGTAATTGTGTTGGGGTTGTGTGCAATACGTGTGTTGGGGTTGTGTGCAGTAAGTGTGTTAGGGTTGTGCAGTAAGTGTGTTAGGGTTGTGTGCAGTAAGTGTGTTAGCGTTGTGTGAAGTAATGCATAAAGATAGTTGTGTTAGGGTTGTGTGCAGTAAGTGTGTTAGGGTTGTGTGCAGTAATTGTGTTAGGGTTTTGTGCAGTAAGTGTGTTGGGGTTGTGTGCAGTAAGTGTGTTAGCGTTGTGTGAAGTAATGCATAAAGATAGTTGTGTTAGGGTTGTGTGCAGTAAGTGTGTTAGGGTTGTGTGCAGTAATTGTGTTAGGGTTGTGTGCAGTAATTGTGTTGGGGTTGTGTGCAGTAATTGTGTTAGGGTTTTGTGCAGTAAGTGTGTTAGGGTTGTGTGCAGTAAGTGTGTTGGGGTTGTGTGCAGTAAGTGTGTTAGGGTTGTGTGCAGTAATTGTGTTAGGGTTGTGTGCAGTAGATGTGTTGGGGTTGTGTGCAGTAATTGTGTTGGGGTTGTGTGCAGTAAGTGTGTTAGGGTTGTGTGCAGTAATTGTGTTATGGTTGTGTGCAGTAAGTGTGTTAGCGTTGTATGCAGTAAGTGTGTTGGGGTTGTGTGCAGTAATTGTGTTAGGGTTGTGTGCAGTAAGTGTGTTGGGGTTGTGTGCAGTAAGTGTGTTGGGGTTGTGTGCAGTAAAGGGTTTAGGGTTGTGTGCAGTAATTGTGTTAGGGTTGTGTGCAGTAAGTGTGTTGGGGTTGTGTGCAGTAAGTGTGTTGGGGTTGTGTGCAGTAAGTGTGTTAGGGTTGTGTGCAGTAAGTGTGTTAGGGTTGTGTGCAGTAAGTGTGTTAAGGTTGTGTGCAGTAAGTGTGTTAGGGTTCTGTGCAGTAAGTGTGTTAGGATTGTGTGCAGTAATTGTGTTAGGGTTCTGTGCAGTAAGTGTGTTAGGGTTGTGTGCAGTAAGTGTGTTAGGGTTGTGTGCAGTAAGTGTGTTAGGGTTGTGTGCAGTAAGTGTGTTAGCGTTGTGTGCAGTAAGTGTGTTAGGGTTGTGTGCAGTAAGTGTGTTGGGGTTGTGTGCAGTAATTGTGTTGGGGTTGTGTGCAGTAATTGTGTTGGGGTTGTGTGCAATACGTGTGTTGGGGTTGTGTGCAGTAATTGTGTTAGGGTTGTGTGCAGTAAGTGTGTTGGGGTTGTGTGCAGTAAGTGTGTTGGGGTTGTGTGCAGTAAAGGGTTTAGGGTTGTGTGCAGTAATTGTGTTAGGGTTGTGTGCAGTAATTGTGTTGGGGTTGTGTGCAGTAATTGTGTTGGGGTTGTGTGCAATACGTGTGTTGGGGTTGTGTGCAGTAAGTGTGTTAGGGTTGTGCAGTAAGTGTGTTAGGGTTGTGTGCAGTAAGTGTGTTAGCGTTGTGTGAAGTAATGCATAAAGATAGTTGTGTTAGGGTTGTGTGCAGTAAGTGTGTTAGGGTTGTGTGCAGTAATTGTGTTAGGGTTTTGTGCAGTAAGTGTGTTGGGGTTGTGTGCAGTAAGTGTGTTAGCGTTGT
>NC_079222.1:7878974-7910888 GCF_029633865.1 Lampris incognitus
ATTCTTGCTCACCCTCTCTCAATCTCTCTCTCTCTCTCTCTCTCTCTCTCTCTCTCTCTCTCTCTCTCTCTCTCTCTCTGTCTGCACTGCATGCTGGGAGGTTGGGTGTGTGGACGTGGGTGAGGGTGAGGGTGTCGAATGAGCTTGAATGATTTCTAGGAATAACTCAGTTTTTGACTGCTTTACACTTTTCTACGTGGTAAGGTAAGAGGAGGTTACTCTTACTCCGTTGCTGGTTGTTGGAAAGTGGGTGGAGTAGCTGGTCTGAGTTATGAGGTGAGCAGTATGGTGTCCCTCCCTGGTGAGGGTTCGTCTCCCCTGTCCATCAGACATGGGGTTAGAGTCGTGGCTGACTTGCAGTACGCTGTCGAACAGGTTCTCCTGGCTGTAGGACATCAGGTCAACCATGAAAATATCACATACAGCTCTCTGCTGACACTGAGAGTCTCCGTTTGCAGTGGTCTCACCCAGTACTGGTGTGGGAATATGGCAGCATGAACGTACGTTTGCGGTGGCCTCACCCAGTCCCGTCCATACAGTGTCTTTGTTCACATCTGCGTCTAAGTTGTCTTCATTTGATGGCTGGGAGAGCTGACGCTGGATTGGCTGGGAGAGCTTGGACTGCTGCGTCCTGTGGGCCTAGGGACCACGGCCCTGCCCAGACCCCGCCTGAGGAGGAAGTACGGAGGGCAGTCTGACAGGACACATCAACGTGGCAGGCTAAGCTAACTGCTAGCCCACGCAGACCAGCAGTTCCGATAAAACTGAGGGCAGTCTGGTCCTTGCCCAGCGTTGACTGTTTTTGGTGTCATCGTGTGGAACGTGGCGAGGTGTGTCGGGGGTGTCTGGCTGTGAGAGCTGATGATGGATTGGCTTGGGGAGCCTTTGATGAGATGTCTGCAGCGGCTCAGCAGCTCAGCTGTGGCAAAGCCTCTGGAGTTGATGGACTTCCTTTGGAGTCTAACAAAAGGTTCTAGACTCAAATTGGACAAGACTTACATGAAGTATTTAAAGACTGTTTGGATTCTGGGACTTTACCTTTGAGTTGTAAACGGGCTGTCCTGACATTGTTAACCAAAAAGGGAGATCTTGGCTTATTGAAAAACTGGAAACCGGTTTCTTTGTTATGTACAGACTATAAAATAATTGCAAAATATCTTTCGAATAGACTCAAAGAGTGTATGGATACGGTTGTACATTATAGCTAGGGCCCTACCAAATTCACGGCCGTGAAAATCGCGTCACGGACCGTGAAATCAGCCTCTTCCCGTGTAATTGACCATTTGCCGTGAAATGCAGTGAAATGCAGAATTTAAGTGCGCAACCAGTTTGAGAAAATACTGTGCTGACATGATTGACATTTTGGATGCGCGAATAAAAGCATTCACGTGTCTAAGACATTGATTGGTTAAATGAGCATCCGGGGTGGTCGCAATGATCATAGTTGTTACTAGCATAGTTTGAGTTAGCTGTCGCCAGCATGTTAGCTTAGGCCCTAACGTGCTGAAGATGTCGAAATCTAAAGCCTCAAAAAACACGACTGCAGACGACAGAGTAATTGAGTTTGGAAAACATATTTTACACGCTGATGGCGGGAAATTATTTTGTACGAGTTGTAATATCTCGTTAGATCACAGTCGACGAGCAACGATTCAGCGTCACTTGGAAAGTGAAACAAAAAGAGGGCTGCCGAAAAAGAACCACAAGGTGGTTCGGAGACGAGTCAAACGAGAACATTACGCAAAGTAGATTTAAACAACCAGCGGCCGAATTCCTGAAAGCAGTGCGCATTTTTGACCCTGCACAAACACTTATTTTGACGGTGGATTTAAACTCACTCAGCACGGACATTCCTGGATTTGACAAAAACTGTAGGCTGGAATTGCCGAACTACAAACACATCGCACAAGAGGTGGACACAACTTTACTAGCGCTAGCTTTTTGGAAATCCTCCGAATCTAGGCTACCACATCTTGCTAAAGTAGCGTGGCGCTGTCTGTCAATCCCGACGAACTCTGTGGACGCGGAGAGGGCCGTGTCAAAACACGGACAAGTATTTTCATCGCAGAGACAGAGCATGAGGCCAAGCACCATCGCAGGATGCTCAGTGCTTACATTAAACCACCAGTACGGTTATGCTGTGTACAGTAGGCTGGGCTATTCAGGCCCTGTGTGAATAAAAAGTGTAATTTAATAATTGCCGTGAAATGTCGCATTTTTCTTATAGATTCCGTGAAATCTGTGATTTTCGAGAAACTAGGTCCGTGAAATTGAGCGAAATATACCGTGAATTTGGTAGGGCCCTAATTATAGCCAGACATATTGTATTCCTGACCATACAACCAAGGATAATCTGTTTTTGATACACGACAATACTGATATATCTAAGCTCCATGAGCTGGACATTGGCTGTCTTTCTATAGATCAAGAGAAGGCTTTTGATAGGGTTGATCATTGGTATTTGCTCAAAACCCTTAAAGGTTTTGGTTTTGGAGAAAATTTTATTTCATGGATCAAGTTGTTGTATTCTGGAGCCAGTGTTCTGTTAAAGGTAGACAGTGGACTCAGCTGACCTATCTCTGTTCAGAGAGGTATAAGAGAAGGTTGTCTCTTATCTGGAATGCTGTATTCTCTGGCCATCGAGCCTCTTTTAGTTCAGCTCAGGCAGTCTCTCAGTGCTAACCTTTTCAGAGAACATCACTAATTCAGTTAGTTTGTCGGCATACACTAACGAATTCACAGATTTCATGAGTCAAAATGTTAGAATGTTCAAGCAGAAATTGGCCTGTACTTAAAAACATTTTTAAAAAGCGCCTCTATCCAGGGTCTCTTAATAACTATCGACCAGTCTCTAATCTTCCATTCTTTTCTAAAGTACAAGAGAAAGTTGTGTATCAACAGCTTTCGACCCATATAGAAGAAAACCATCTATATGAACCTTTTCAATCGGCTTTCAGGGCCTGTCATGCCACTGAAATTGCTCTGACCAGAGTGGTGAACAATCGTTTACTAGCAATGGACTCTGACTCCACTTCTATGCTTCTACTGCTGCACCTCAGTGCAGCCTTTGTAACTACTGATCACTATATACTATTAGACAGATTAAATTGTAATTTTGGTGTCTCTGGCTTAGCTCTGCCTTGGCGTAAGTCCTACATGTCTGGAAGAGCACATTGTGTCTGCTACGGTGATATTAAATTAAAATTCTCTGACATGAAATGTGGTGAACCTCAGGGCAGAGTTCTCGGCCCTCTACTTTCGCTGTTTATATTTCACCTCCTTGCCAAATTATACGCAGTTATGGAATAAATTTCCATTGCTATGCTGATGATACCCAGCTGTATGTGCCTATAAGGGCTGATGATCATAGTCAAATGACTAATTTAGAGGGCTGCTCGGCTGCTGTGAAAAATTGGATGTCACTAAATAATTTGCTTTTAAATTCAGATAAAACTGAGATGCTGGTCAGTGGCCCTGCTAGACACAGACACCAATTTGATCAAGTAACAATGACAATCGACAACTATGATTTCACAAAGGGCGGCAGCCAAAAATCTCGGTGTTACATTTGATCACAGCCTTTCCTTTGATAAGCGCATTAAACAAATCACAAAGACTGCCTTTTTTTCACTGTGTAACATAGCTAAAATTTGGTCTGTCCTGTCCATGGCTGATGCAGAGACTCTAATACATGCATTTGTTTCATCCAGACTTGATTACTGTAATGTTCTGTTTTCAGGTCTGCCACTTGTTAGTACTAAAAGTCTTCAGATGGTTCAGAATGCTGCAGCTAGAATCTTAACTTAAACTAGAAAATTTGACCATATTACACCAATTCTTGCCTCCCTTCATTCGCGTCCTATCCATGTTAGGTCAGACTTCAAGGTGCTTCTGCCGATTTCTAAATTCCACAATGTGCTTGCCCCATCTTACCTGTCTGATTTCCTTAAACTGTACATTCCATCTCAAGCCGCTCTCAAAATAAAGGGCTCTTGTGTACCCAAAGTTAAAAAGAAGTCAGCTGGTGGCAGGGTCTTTTCCTATCGGGCCCTGTTCTCGTAGCCAGCCTGCTGTCGTCAGACAACCAGAGTCTGCTGAGTCCTATAATCCAAACTTAAAACTCATGTTTTTGCCTTAGTTTTAGCCCTTTGAATGGGGAGTCAAAGAGGCCATCTATGTGAAGAGGGAACGACTATCCCTGAACCGGGGGGGGGGGGGTCTAAGAGCACATCTGTTGTCATCTTACAATGCTGTGATTGCAACCATTCCCAAATCCTCTGTAAATAGTACACATGGCCATTGAAACTCTAGTTAATGGTCATGGCAATTTGCCTATAAAACTGATCATTGCTTTTGGTTGTTATGCCACTGTATTGTTTATCGGGTTGAGGATACCTGCACTCAGTTGAGACTTAAGAGGTCGTTTAGATGAGTGATTAAACGTTTCTCTCTCAATAAACTTTGTGTCCAGATGAACTGATCCAACTTTCTTTTATTTTCTTACTTGGATTATTGAGCATGCATAAAGACATTCCTACTGGTTGTTATACATATTATAGCATTCACCGCTATTAAAAAAACACATTGAAATGTTGAAACAGCATTGCTGTTTTCGGCCACAGCTACATCATGCACACCGGCATTAAACCCGACTCACAGGTCGTTTCTCCAAAAACCTGACCCACTTACTGTTGACCCGGCAACAGTGTACCACCCTCTCAGAACTGCAAAATATCTCCCCCAACTATGTACAACTAACACTTATACCCCCCCCCCCCGGTGAACCGGAACACGCTACACCACCCCCATCGGTCACCCAGTAGGCGTTCTGTCCCCTGGTCGGTCCTCCCCAGGGGATGACCTGGGCACTGGAGCAGCAGATTGGGTCCCACTTATTGCATTATCAGGCTTGGCTGCTTCGACCACCCCCCTTCCTCAGACGTCATGCCAGGAAACAAGGGTGTTCGCCCCTCCCCTCCAGTTACCTGAGGCATTGTACAGCCCTTGTATGGTGCCAGCCAGTCACAGTGTAGTGCCACTCTTTGGCCCCATAGAAGTAACTGTACCCAATACACAACCTCTCCTAGTCACTCCAAGTCCAAGGCCCCACCCAGTGGCTGTCCAGTTTAGGGCACCTGCCCTTCTTCCAGGTCATGGAGTAGACCTAAACTAGCTCCCTGGCTTCTAAGTGTTGATCCCTGGCATGGAGGTCATGATTCCTTTTCTACCGCACCTCTGCACTCTGCATTTTCCTCTGGGCATATGCATGTGCAGTGTCAAAACAGTCCTGAAGCTGTCTGGTGTAGCTCGGACCTGCCGGGGCAGATGGGACATCCAGGGCCTGTCCAAAGCTCAGTGTCGGAGGAGTCCTCATTTCCCTGCCCAACATGAGGAGTGCCGGGTGCATGAAGTGGAGTACTGGAACGCAGAGCGGTATGCCATGAGGACAAGCAGTAAGTGCATATCCCAGTTGAGCTTATAGATGGATGTTAGGATAGATAACTGTTCAGTTATGCTGCGATTAAACCACTCCACTAACCTGTCACTCTGGGGGTGGAGAGGTGTTGTGCGTGTCTTAGTGATTTCCAGCCACTCACACATGGTGGAGAAAACCCTGGATTCAAAATTTCTCCCCTGGTCACAGCTTGCTGAACATTCCTTCAACCAAGGCATTAATGACAGTCTCGGCCTCCTGGTCCGGCAGTGGTTAGGCCACCGGCAATTTAGTGAAGTACTCCACAGCAGTGTGTATGAAGCGTTTCCCCCATGCTGTGCATGGGAATGGCCTCACAGTGTCACCTATCCGCTGCATGGGCTCTTCCACTGGAAACTGCTGTAGCTCAGCCCTTGACTGTTCCTGTGGCCCTTTGTGAACTGGCATAGGCCATTAAAAGTCCTCAGCGTTCCTCCTCAGATGTCCCAAGTAGAAGGCTTAACGCAGCTGGTGGAGCGTCTTCGTCATTCCAAAGTGACCTGAGCCTGCAGAACCATGCATGGCTTGAGCATCACCACTTGCTACCTCTTCTCCCTGGTTGCTGGTTCCACCCAGGCTCGTGGGAGAACCCCTTTTAGCACCCCCTGAGTCTTGAACTTGAACTTGTCCCACAGCTCCTTTGTCCACAGGGAGAGAGCTGCCACCTTTTCCCATAGCGGTTGCTGCTGTGTACCCACCCACAGCATCACAAGCTTTAGATCCCAGTCCTGTCTCTGCTCCGTGGATCAGTCCACAACATCTACTACCTGCAGCTCTCTACTCACCAGTATTGTTGCCCCACACTCATCTCTGTCCTGCCCATACACCCCCAAGACCCATGTTCCCTGGCTTCTCTGCGGTCACAATACCGGGAGCCCTCTGACCTGCATGGCCGACGAGACAGCGTGTCTGCGTTGCCATGATGTTCTCTGGCTCCTTGAATGTCATCAGCCACTGCAAAGAGGCATGATCAGTGCATATGGTGAAAGACCGGTGACACAGGTAATACTTAAAGTGCCGGATGGCAAAGACTACTGCCAGCAACTCCCTGCAAGTGACCCAATACCGCCACTGAGCTTTGCTCAGTGCTTTACTGTAATAGGCCACAACTTTCCGTCTAGCCACACCTGTGACAGGACCGTGCCTATCCCCTCCCTGCTCGCATCCATGTCCAGACCAGGACAAAGGACAAATGGGTGTCAGGGAGCACCGGGATTGATGCGCGTGTCAGGGCCTGTTGCAGTGTGCAAAAAGCCATTTCACAGTCCTCTGACCAGAGGAATTGTTGGTCTTTCTGTAGTAACTTGTACAAGAGGGATGCGATGCATGAAAACCCCCCACACAAACTTCCTGTAGTAGGAGGCCAAACCTAAAGAACTTTTTAACCCCCTCTGTTCTTCAGGGGTGGGCCACTCAAATACGCCGCACCTTCTCCTCTGTGGTACCAATCCCCTCACTGCCTATACAGTGCCCCAGGAAGGTCAGCTCCCTGCTCACAAGCCTGCACTTGTCGGGGTGTAGCTTCAGCCCCGCCCCCCTGATCCTAGTGCTGCTACAGCTGAATCAAAAAGGGCTGCCGTGAGCCAGGATGTCTTCCAAAAAAAAACCAAAAAACAGGTATTCAGTATGTGGAACCCCAGCTAACACCCTCTCCATTAAGTGCTCGAATGTGGCAGGCAAATTACACAAACAAAAACAAAGGAATTTAACTGCCATAGACCCTTTCCTGTGCAGAATGCAATCTTCCGCTGTGCTTCAGGAGATAGTGGGACCTGCCAGTAGCCACTCCTTAAGTCCAAGGAAGAGATACAGGAGGAACCAGCCACCAGATCCAGGCATTCACACAGCAGACAACAACAGCGCCTCGTCTGTCAAACAAAGAGCAAGTTGGATGGCTTTCTGTTCATCTGACCAAGCGGTGGCCCGGGCTAACAGTTCAGATTGGGCATGGAAAGCCTCCCAGTCCGATTTGCCGGTGGACTGTTTATATGCCTACTGCAGCTTCAGGGCACCACCATCTTTGTTTACCTCAGTGCCCGAAACTCTGATGGCATTTCCCACGGATGGTGTGGCGCGAGACGTGGAATAGTAGCCGACATCTGAGCTCCCAGCAGCGGCTAAGCATGGCTCTCCCATGGGTGTAGGCTCTCGTTTCACCTCGGTGCCCGTCCGCCAATTATCCTCGGCCACACATTGTCTTCCATCATATGCATGCCCGGCGTCTTCCTCTATCTTGATATGCACTGATGGCTCCATCTCCAGCAGTAAAGATAGCCGATGAAAATGTAAACTACAAAAGACTCACTGGCCGGTCGGCCAGGGGGTCGACCCCCTTTAGTCGAGCGATTAGCGATGTCACCTTGTTGTGCAGTACAACGCCGGATCGAATCCCACAGCGGGTGGAAATATGCCCCGTTACATTGGTGGCAGTGTTGGTGTCCGGAAGCGTGCAGATCCTCATAAGTCTCTTCGGAGTGCGGGAATGACGAAGCGTGCTTCCGGGAGAGGGTGACTTCTGTAAACTACAAAAGACTCACTGGCCGATTGGCCAGGGGGTGGGCTCCCTTTAGTCGAGCGTTTAGCGATGTCGCCTCGTGGTGCAGTTCAACGCCGGATCGAATCCCGCAGCGGGAAGAAATATGCTCGGTTACACTAACAAGGCAAGTGTCCAGTCAACAGCTAGCGCTAGCTCTCCGGCTCATAGAGTGTCGACACGGTCCAATATTAAGTTTACTTCTGACACCAGCTGCAGCGTTCGCCACCGCTATTAAAAAAACACACTTTGAAACTTAACAACTGAGTGTTTCTTTATTCACGGCTGTTGTTGGCCACAACCACACCGTACACTAGGGCTGAACGATTAACCGAATTCTAATCGAAATCGCGATTTGAACTAACGCGATTAGCTAATCGCAAAGACTGTGATTAATTCTGCCACTCGTGACTCTGATGCGGTCGTAAATCAGTTGTATATGGTTTAAACATTCATGTGGGCCTGTCGACCAAATGAACCAGTCTGTGTCGTCCTTCTTGTGTGACAGTCATACTCACCAATCAGAGCTCCTCACGTAGGAGACACACGCACCTATAAGAAGTGGCCCTACTTACAGCGATCGACTACGCCCACCAAAACAAAAAAACAAAACAAAAAAACACGTGTGTAAGCGTTCAGGAAACTGGTGGTGTAGGAATCACAGATATAGCTTGTTTGCAGTCACGTGATTCTGATGACGCGCGAGATTCAGATGGAGGGCAGGAAGTGGAAAGCAGAATGGACGAGACGGCGCTAGTTTAGACCGAACTGTGCTAGTTTAGACCAGTGGTTCTCAATCTTTTTAGGGTCCTGGACCCCCTGCGTATTTTTGATCTACCCTGAGGACCCCTCCACCTGATCTTGGGGGAGGGGGGTTGCAATTTGATAGAAACAGTAGAAACTGCATTTTAAATTGCATTATAGCATTTATTCACTCTTTGGGGCAAAAATAAGAGCTTTCAGTTGTAACTTAGATATAGTTAACAAAACAGAATTCTTATGCTGTAACTTTCAGATAGATGTAACAAAACAGAATATGTATTCAGTAACTTTCAGATATATGTAACAAAACAGAATATGTATTCAGTAACTTTCAGATATATGTAACAACACAGAATATGTATTCAGTAACTTTCAGATATATGTAACAACAGCATTTTTATGCAGTAACTTTTAACAATGCAAACGGGAGCGAGATCTCTTATTAAAATACAATAAATTACACTTGTGAAACAGATGTAATTAGAGAAAAAAGTCCTGTTACCCTTTATAGTTTAGGTAGATAAAGGTCTCAGTCACATTTGACTAAAATAATCCTATTTCTATAAATGTCATAGGATCTTTTTTTTAAAGATATTTTATTTTCACGGACCCCTTGCAATTACACCACGGACCACTAGGGGTCCGCGGACCCCCGGTTGAGAAACACTGGTTTAGACGACATTATGAGAGAAAGGTGTAAACAGGAAGTAAGATATGTTGGACATGATCTAATGTGATGAAGAGTGATTATTTTTGACGAAGTGGTCACTGCACACACGCGCGTCATCCGACTCCGCTCCTCCCGGCCGCAGACGGCGGTTCCCAAGCCGTTTTTTCCGGCGTTTTCGGTCAATTTCTTGCATTTCCCCCCCTCATGGACAACAACTTTCGGTACTCAATAAAAACGCCTTGCGGTTTCTCAGTTAATGACGCCAAACGTAGGCATTTCCAAAGTTGGTGATTGTGCTTCATATTGTAGCGAATTCGGGGGGACAACGCAACCACAGAAAACTGCCGCGGCCGGGACGCGAACCCGTATCGCCCGCACCGCAGCAGGCATCGCTAACCGCTCGACTAAAGGGTCGGACCCGCGAGCCAGCGGCCAGCGTGTCTTCTTATCCACGCACGTTACAATATGTAGAAAATCACTTCCTGCCCTCCAGCTGTAGTTCGTGACGTCATATGCAAACAACCTATGGAGAAAAGAGATTAGAAATGGCTGCCAGCGCCGCGGAAGGAGAAGCGCCTGAAGAGTTGCTGCCAAAGAAGGGCGGCACTTCGATTATTTGGGACTCGGGAGTATTTTGGATTTTCCAAAGCCATCGCTCACTACCTCGCCAAAGTCATGGTGGCAGTACATACGCTGTCCAAGGAGGGCTTTCGAAACCTCGTAAAGACAATGGACAAAAGAACGTTAACAGAAAGGAATGTTTACACAATGTTTACAAAGTGTCACATTTTCTGAAATTACTTGATACATTTTCTTATATTCTGGAATTGTTTACTGTCATTGTTGTTTTATTTATTTAAATTAACAGCCAACGCTTTGTGATAATTGTTCTACGTGTCTTCATGTGTGTATGTTCTACACCATATTTTGTTTCAATAACTACATTTTGAACCTGTTCATATATTTTCACTGTCCTCCTTGGAATATTATAAAGAGCAATTAATATTTCGATGTTCTCAAGGGGCGAGGCTCCATCGCACGTTTTAAATGTATTGTACGGTGAATACTGAACTGAAGAATCGCAATTAGGGGTTTTTCCCAAATCGCTCAGCGCTACCGTACACACCGCCATTAAACCCGACTCACGGGTCGTCCCCCCCCCCCCCAAAAAAACCCAACCCACTAACCCTTGACCCGGCAACAGTGTAACCACCCCCCGCCCAGCAACAGCAAAACATCTCCCCAACTTTGTACAGCTAACACTTATACCCCCCCCCGAACCTGAACATGATATGATATTTAGAAAGTGTCCCACAATCTCACTCAGCACCATGTCATCCTTCCTTCCACTGGCCTGCTGGTTTTCATGGTTAGTGTGTGTGTGTGTTTTTTGTGTGTGTGTGTGTGTGTGTGTTTGTGTTGGGGGGTGTAGGGAGGAGAGAGGTGTAGCCTTCCCCAAACCATCACACACACACACACACACACACACACTAACCATCTCTCTCAATGTCTCATTCACATGACCTCTCCATTGCCCACATATACGCAGGCCACACAACCAAGTATATGCTCTGCAACTGCAACACACACACACACACACACACACACACACACACACACACACTCATGCACACACACACACCTTTTTTTCTTACACTCATGCATGCACCCACGGCCCGCTCCTTTCCCCTCACATACACGTCTGTCTGTTTCTTCCTCTTCCTCTTCCTCTTCCTCTTCCTCTCTCTCTCTCTCTCTCTCTCTCTCTCTCTCTCTCTCTCACACACACACACACACACACACACATACACGTACACATACACATACACATACACCCCCCCTCACCCCCCAACATCTAGCAGCTGGCCGACAGATGGGGCCCGCAGCCAAAAAGGCAGCAGCAGCACAACCACAACAAAAAATAAAACTTTACAAGACGCCAGTGGAATTTATTTAAGGGCATATGGGGAGGGGCTACCCCCCCCCATCGGCCCCCCCTCCCACCCGTCAGTGCTGTATTACCCCAGCCAACCCCCCACAAATCCCTCCCTCTCTCTCTCTCGTTCCCTCTCACCTCACCCCTTTCTGTTCCGTGTCGTTCGGGCGGTGTTTGGTTTTGCTAATCCATTTTCATTCTCTATCCCTCTTCATTTCTATACTTTTTTTGTGTTAATCCCCCCCCCCCCATTTCCTGTCTTTTCGTTTGTTTCTCATGTTGATGGATGTGTTGCGCTGTTTGACAGGTTGTATCTGAATTTATTCATCTTTCTCGCGTTCCTCTACTTCTATCCATCCTGGAAGAGGGGTCCATCTTTTCCGCGCTCAAGCTGAGATGTCTCCTTTTATTTATTTATTTATTTATTTATTTTGCAGATGTAATTATGTATTTATTCCTTTTTTCATCTGATTCAAGGGTCTGACGAGAGGGGGCGCTGTGCAGTACAGTTTAAAGCGTGTACCTGTTTTGGAGGAATGCACCGCTGAACTTACCTATGCGTAAAAACCGCTGAGACTATAACTGTGGCGTAGAGACATTAAAATCAAAGCAAGACCAAACACAACTGGACATAAAGCCCCCCCCCCCCCGCCATCTATACCTTGTTGGTTTTTTTTTTTTTCATTTTCTGATTCTGATTCTGTTGCCATGTTTTCTTTCTCTCCAAGCAAAGTGGATGTGATAAAATAGCTAACTTAACCAGAGGTCACGGTGGTGCAGTGGTTAGCGCGGTCGCCTCACAGCAAGAAGGTCCTGGGTTCGAGGCCCCGGGTAGTCCAACCTTGGGAGTCGTCCCGGGTCGTCCTCTGTGTGGAGTTTGCATGTTCTCCCCGTGTCTGCGTGGGTTTCCTCCGGGGGCTCCGGTTTCCTCCCACAGTCCAAAGACATGTAGGTCAGGTGAATTGATCGTACTAAATTGTCCCTAGGTGTGTGTGTGTGTGTGTGTGTGTGTGTGTGTGTGTGTGTGTGTGTGTGGGCCCTGTGATTGACTGGCGGCCTGTCCAGGGTGTCTCCCCGCTTGCCACCCAATGACTGCTGGGATAGGCTTCAGCATCCCCGTGACTCTGAGAGCAGGATAAGCGGGTTGGATAATAGATGGATGGGTGAATTTAACTAAATATTGAAATGAAATGTCTTGTTTAATGAAACATATTTGGTAGTGATCAGTAGAGAAGGACCCAAACGCGGACACAGACAATGGAATTAAAGGGGAACGGTGGATGCAATTGTCGCATAATAGAAAACACTGTACAGGTGTCTGACATACAAATAATTTAATTTCAAACCCATTTTATAGCACAAAAATAGAGCAACTCAAGGGATGTGCAAATGTATCATTCACTTCTGATAGGTCATATTCCTTGAGTATTAATAGAACAGATTTGCTCAATTTTATTTTCAAACCACAGCAGAACATTCCTCAATGTATATCTGACTGCTTTTGTCACCTCATGTCTGTTAGACAGATGTATCATCAGCCAGTTGGGATCATTTAAATTCTCTATTTAAGGTCATAATACCTTGGAACTGACCTTTTTTTAATATGTATGGCCATAATTTGTATGACAAGAATGAATAAAAATGGGCAAATTGGACATCCTTGTCTTATCACACGATACAATATTATTATTATTATTATTAGATTATATAGGGCGGCACGGTGGCACAGTGGTTAGCGCGGCCACCTCACATCAAGAAGGTCCTGGGTTCGAGCCCCAGGCTAGCCCAACCTCGGGGGTCGTCCCGGGTCGTCCTCTGTGTGGAGTTTGCATGTTCTCCCCGTGTCTGCGTGGGTTTCCTCCAGGTGCTCCGGTTTCCTCCCACAGTCCAAAGACATGTAGGTCAGGTGAATCAGCCGTACTAAATTGTCCCTAGGTGTGTGTGTGTGTGTGTGTGTGTGTGTGTGTCGGCCCAGTAATGGTCTGGCGGCCTGTCCAGGGTGTCTCCCCGCCTGCCGCCCAATGACTGCTGGGATAGGCTCCAGTATCCCTGTGTGAGGATAAGCAGTTTGGATAACGAATGAATGAATGGCAAAGCTGAGCTGAGCAGGGCGGACAGATGAAGGAGTGAGCGTTGGGGGTAAGTGAGCAGGCGGGGCAGACGGGGGGGGGGCAGACTGGGGAATCGCAGATTAGTAATCCTGGAGGCACAAAGGTAACGCAAACAACACGAGGAGTAACTGAACACACAACTGCGCGCGAGCGAGACCCCCGCTGTGGCGGAAACAACGACCTGCCAACGAGTGGATGGAGAACCGGAGTAGATACACTGTGGAGTTGACGAGTTGATGGGAGGCAAGTGTGCAGGCTGGGCGGGTAGCCAATCAGGAGGTAGCCGGAGAGTGCCAGGGAGGGAAGCCACGCCCACCCACCCCACCCCACCCACACACACAGACGGACAGGGGGAAAACAGGAGACACCCGGGAAAAGGGACATACGTATATTTATCTTTAAAAAACAACAAAACAAAAAGTCAGAGGAGGAGTCCACACTCTCTTCATCCTTTAATGCTCAGTGTCGCGTTTCATATCAACAGTCTTCTTGTTTTCATTCAGAGTGTGTGTGTGTGTGTTTGTGTGTGTGTGTGTGTTCTTACCAGTTAACTTGTAAAACAATGAATTTGTTGCCGTAATCCAGAACAGCCTTGATTCCAAACCTGCTCAGGACGTGTGTCGTGTCACCCATCATGGTTCACTCTGTCTTGTGTAGCGATGCTCATGGCACCACTTCATCACACAACAGATGATATACAGAAGAAATCACACAACATATAATCTATAGAAGAAATCACACAACAAATGATATACAGAAGAAATCACACAACATATAATCTATAGCAGAAATCACACAACAAATGATATACAGAAGAAATCACACAAGATATAATCTATAGAAGAAATCACACAACAAATGATATACAGACGAAATCACACAACAAATAACACTGGTCTACAAAAATATAGTTTTTTTCTCTTGCATGGACTTTGGAAACTGTTTATGGCTAATTGTGGGATGTTGAATCCAAATCTGAGCTCAGATTTGCTCCGTCACATCAAGTTTGTGTGCTATCTGTATGCTCCTTATTCAGGATTTTACAAAAGTTGACCATCTAGTCTGGCAATCTTGGTGGGGATAAAAATGACCCCTATTCATTCCCTAAGTAATTTCGTGCTAGGCTGAGTGTTTATTTATTCACTGTAATCATTTTTGCATCTATCGATCTTCTAATGTAACAGTGTTTTTTTAACTTCGAGTGTAAAATTGCTGTTTTCTCAAAAATAAGGATTTTTCATAGTTCAAAAACCTGATGTGATAGGCAAAAACTAATGCCAGATTTGGATTCAGCGTCCAAAAGTTAGCTAGCATCCGTTGAAAAACCCCCATGCAAGAAAAATTGTGTTGACCAGTGTAATCTATGGAATAAATCACACAACATATAATCTATAGAATAAATCACACAACAAATGATATACAGAAGAAATCACACAACAAATAATGTACAGAAGAAATCACACAACATATAATCTATAGAAGAAATCACACAACAGATAATCTATAAAAGAAATCACACAACAAATAATGTACAGAAGAAATCACACAACAGATAATGTACAGAAGAAATCACACAACAGATAATCTATAGAATAAATCACACAACAAATTATATACAGAAGAAATCACACAACAAATAATGTACAGAAGAAATCACACAACAAATAATATACAGAAGAAATCACACAACAAATAATGTACAGAAGAAATCACACAACAAATAATATACAGAAGAAATCACACAACAAATAATATACAGCTGAAATCACACAACATATAATCTATAGAAGAAATCACACAACAGATAATCTATAGAAGAAATCACACAACAAATAATGTACAGAAGAAATCACACAACAGATAATGTACAGAAGAAATCACACAACAAATAATATACAGAAGAAATCACACAACAGATAATCTGTAGAATAAATCACACAACAGATAATCTATAGAAGAAATCACACAACAGATAATCTGTAGAATAAATCACACAACAGATAATCTATAGAAGAAATCACACAACAGATAATCTGTAGAATAAATCACACAACAGATAATCTATAGAAGAAATCACACAACAGATAATCTGTAGAATAAATCACACAACAGATAATATATAGAAGAAATCACACAACAAATAATGTACAGAAGAAATCACACAACAGATAATGTACAGAAGAAATCACACAACAGATAATCTATAGAATAAATCACACAACAAATTATATACAGAAGAAATCACACAACAAATAATGTACAGAAGAAATCACACAACAAATAATATACAGAAGAAATCACACAACAAATAATGTACAGAAGAAATCACACAACAGATAATCTGTAGAATAAATCACACAACAGATAATCTATAGAAGAAATCACACAACAGATAATCTGTAGAATAAATCACACAACAGATAATCTATAGAAGAAATCACACAACAGATAATCTGTAGAATAAATCACACAACAGATAATCTATAGAAGAAATCACACAACAGATAATCTGTAGAATAAATCACACAACAGATAATCTATAGAAGAAATCACACAACAAATCATGTACAGAATAAATCACACAACAGATAGTCTATAGAAGAAATTACACAACAGATAATGTACAGAAGAAAACCCGACATTCATCTCTTGTAAAACGATGAATTATCCAGAATAATACAAGGTGAGCAGACAGACGAAGAGAGAGAGAGAGAGAAAGGTAGAGAGAGATATCAATGTGACAGCAGAGGAATTAAGAAAAAACAAAACACACATCTTCTGAACACACACACAAACATCCCATTCTCTCACACATACACACTCCCTCCCCGATTATGGCCTCAGGTGCTCTCTCCCCCCTCTCTCTCTTGCCTCCCTCTCTCTCTCTCCCCCCCCCCCTCTTTCTCCCCCCTCTCTCCCTCCCCCCCTCTCTCCTTCCGTTCCATTTTTGCTCTCCCTCACAAATCCCCCCTTTATTTCCCTATATCTTCCTCATGCTAGCCGAGGAGAGGAAGCAAAGGGGGGAGGAGGAGGAGGGTAAGAATAGAAGTTAGAGAGAAAGGTAGGTGAGATGGGGAAAAAGGAGGGTAGGAGGGAAGAAAAGGAGGGTAAGAAAGAGAAAAGAGGAAAATCATCCCCAGGGGGCAGTATTTGTCCTTCCAGCGAAATTATTTACACACGCGCGCGCACGCGCCCACGCGCCACGGGGTAAAGAAGTAAAGGGAAGAAACGGCCAACAGAGATACAGTCCCGTCCTCTCCTCCGTCTGATTGAGGCGGACGCCGCTCAGCCGTTTCTCCCCCAACGTCTTCATGCGCGCCCAGTAATCCGGGTGAGGAGATCAAGGAATCAGTTGAAAAATCAAAAAGAAAATCAAAATCAAAGAATCGATCAAAGTTGAATCAGTTCGTCTGGACACAACGTTTATCTCTTCGACCGCTGAAGAGAACGGGGAGGAAAGCTGAAAAGCGGATGTTTTCTTAAACAATGTAACAACTGTTCTTTTTATTTGTTCATTTATTAGTTAGTTTATTAGTTTGTTTGTTAGTTTGTCTTGCAGAGGCTGCAGCTTGTGTGTCCTCCGCGTCACTACGCCCAGGTGCTATAAAGAGCCCCGCACGAGACCAGGTGTGTTTAGTTCGTAGACCCTGACGTCCCTTCCCCCTGTCGCCCACCTGCGTTTCACCTAACCTGAACCCCGCAGAGACACGCTCACGGTCCACGTATCAAACGCGCGCACGGACCCACGCGGGGGGGGGGGACGGCGAAGCGTTTATGCGTTAACGGGGGGGGAGACTGACACGCGACGTGACACGGACACACGTGTGTGTGTGTGTGTGTGTGTGTACATCCCCCCGCTCCGCGTCGATGATTCACGCACCACTTACAGCTCTCTCTCCCTCCCTCCCTCTCTCTCTCTCTTTCTCTCTCTTGCTCTCCCCCTTTCTCTCTCTCTCCCTCTCTCTCGTTCTCTCTCTTTCTCTCTCCCTCCCTCTCCCTCTCCCTCTCTCTCTCTCTCTCTTTCTCTCCCTCTCTCTCTTTCTCTCTCTTGCTCTCCCCCTTTCTCTCTCTCTCCCTCACTCTTTCTCTCTCTCTCTCTTGCTCTCCCTCTTTCTCTCTCTCTCCCTCTCTCTCTCCCTCTTTCTCTCTCCCTCTCTCTTTCTCTCTCCCTCCCTCCCTCTCCCTCTCTCTTTCTCTCTCTCCCTCTTTCTCTCCCTCTTTCTCTCTCTCCCTCTTTCTCTCTCTTGCTCTCCCCCTTTCTCTCTCTCTCCCTCACTCTTTCTCTCTCTCTCTCTTGCTCTCCCTCTTTCTCTCTCTCTCCCTCTTTCTCTCTCTCTCCCTCTCTCTCTCCCTCTTTCTCTCTCTCTCTTTCTCTCTCTCTCTTTCTCTCTCCCTCTTTCTCTCTCTCTCTCTCTCTAACTCACCTTACTGTATGTCTCTCGCCCCTATTCCCCTTTGCTCTTCTCTCACTTTCCCTTCATCTCTCCCTCTCTCACAACTGAATTCTTTTCAAAGAATTGCTTTCGACAGGAGACATCAATGGCAGATAGAATCCAACTTGTGGTGTGGCACAAACACACACAAACACACACACACACACACACACACACACACACACACACACACACACACACACACACACACACACACACATTTTTTTTGTCCCCATCTGGTCACCATTCACCAGAAACCTCGCTCTCTCAGTTGCTGTTTGTTGGAGCGAATATTTTAACAACCCTCTGTTAGTTCCTGCACCCACCCACCTATCCATCCAGACATCCATCCATCCATCATCCAGACATCCATCCATCCATCCATCCATCCAAACGCCCACAATTATTTCCCTAAGCAAAGTATCACAAGTGCATGCAAGAATACATGCAGTTGTTTGTATGTGTGTATGTAGGAGCTTCCTGTTTGTTGCGTGTGATGAATTTGTACTTTTTAATTTGTGCTAATGTGTGTTAATTTATGTAATTTGTGTGTGTGTGTGTGTGTGTGTGTGATGTTTCCATGTTTGCATGAGTGTGTGCGGTGTATGAGGGTTTTTTTGTTTGTGTGCTTTATGTATATAGTAAGTATATATAGGCGTGAAAGCCTGGCAACACAGATGAGCCAGCTGCTAACATCAGGGTCTCCCCTGGCTAACACAGGGGAGAACAGTACTGATCATGAAGGATCCCCACAAGGGTACAAAACCTTAAAGCTACCGGCCAATACCCTGTCACTCCACAATATGGAAGATCCTGTCAGGAACCACAGCAGCTAAGCTCAATGGGCACATGAGTCAATACATGAGCGAAACTCAGAAAGGAATTGGGAACAACACCAGAGGGTCAAAGCATCAGCTACTGGCTGATAGACCAGTCACCCAAGACCAAGGTAGACCAACCTGAACACAGCCTGGATTGACTACAAGAAAACCTACGATCCAATGCCCCACACTTGATTACTGGAGTGCTTGGCACTATACAAAGCCAACAAGACATGAATAGTCTTCATCAAGAACTAAATGTGGCAGTGGAAAACAACAGTAGAGGCCAACTCAAAGACAATCAGGTAACCATTAAAATAGGTAACCATTAAATGTGGCATATACCAAGGTGATGCACTATCCCCACTGCTGTTTTGCATAGGCCTGAACCCCCTCAGTCAGATCATCACAATGAGTGGGTATGAATACAGGTTCAGAAGTGGAGTTACCATGAGCCACCTGCTATACATAGATGACATCAAACTGTATGCCAGGAATGGGCAAGACATTGACTCGCTGGTCCACCTCACCAGGATCTACAGCAACAACATTGGGATGACATTCGGACAGGACAAGTGCAGTCAGATAGTGGCAAAAAGAGGAAAGGTAGTGAGGACTGAAGTGGTTCAATTACCAGATTGCAGGATAACAGACATCCATGACAGTTAGAAACACCCGGGTATGCCACAGGCAAATGGAAACCATGAGGAGGCAGCAAGGAGATCAGCTACAGCCAAATACCTCCAGAGAGTGAAGCAGGTCCTGAGGAGCCAACTCAATGGGAAGAATAAGATCCAAGCCATCAACATATATGCCCTACCACTCATCAGATACCCAGCTGGAATCATAAGCTGACCAAAGAAGGAGATAAAGGCCACAGATATCAGGACACAGAAACTCCTCACAATGCATGAAGGGTTTCAACTGAAGTCCAGCACCCTGAGACTGTACGATAAGTGAAAAGATGGGGGCCGAGGGTTAGTGAGTGTCAGGGCCACTGTCCGGGATGAAATAAGAAAAATCCACGAGTACATCAGAAAGAGGGCCCCCCAGGTTGAACTGCTTAGTAAGTACCTCAGGCAAAAGAAGACAGAAAGTGGGGAGGAAGAAGAATAGGAGGTATCATGGAAGTCCAAGCCCCTCATGTGCCATCGACAGAGAGAAAACCTGGCTGATATCAAGAAATCCTAGTGGCTAGAAAGGACTGAACTGGAGGACAGCCTAGAGGCTCTGATCATAGCAGCACAAGAACAGGCACTTAGCACCATATTGGTTGAGGCAGGGGTCTACCACACCAGACAAGACCCAAGATGCAGGCTGTGAAAAGACGCCCCTGAGACAGCCTAGTACTTAGTATCAGGATGTAAAATGCTAGCTGGGAAAGCATACACTGAAAGGCATAACCAGGTTGACTTTGTAGATGATGACGTGGAGCAGACAGAGTTTAATTAGCTCAGATAGCTTAGACATGAAGATAGTGGAGGATTTTGGGGGGGGCGGTAGACAAGGACCACCTGGTGCTGTGTTGACCCAGCCAGTGTGAAAGTAACACACTCAAATGAAGAGACAACTAAAGTAACACGCTCAAATGAAGAGTACTGGACGTTCTTTAACCAGGATGTCAGCTTGATGTATAACAGCCAGCCCACCACCACGACCCATGGAGTGAGATTTCTGTACGCATAGCCTGGGGATGTGGCTTGATTGTATGTACCGAAGTCCTGCTAATTTTGCCATGTCTCAATTAATCATAGAAGGTACATTTTCCTATCTGTGATGTCATGATTGAGTAGTGTTTTATTGTATAGGGAGCGAGTGTTCAGTAGGATGAACATTGCAGTGTTGTTTATAGATGCCGAGGCAGGTGATGTGGGAGGAACGACACTGTCAACACAGGGATTCAGATTGCCAGTGTGCACGTGTGGTTTGTTGCAATGACGTCATCGTCGCACGATAGAGTGCCTGTCAGACAGTATGGATAGCATGATCCGAGTAAACAAACTTATATTGGGGGGCCCTGTGGACGTAGTGGGGGCGACGCAGGAATCCGCGGGATGTAGTGTCAGCCAGGCAGTTTGGAGTGCTGTGGTGGTTGAGGTTCAGTAGTTCAGCAGCGCGGGCCTATTTTATGAGCACCATCTCAGCAACAGATGAAAGAGTCCAAAAGAGAGGTCGGGGATAGTCATGAGATCTTGGCAGAAAATAGTTCAAAATAGTGTACAAGAATACAAGTACAAGTGTACAAGAGTCCATAGTTTGTTGGGTGCGCTGGCTGGTTGGCAGAGTAGGTGAGTACGCAGAGCCGCAGGTGTCTAACCATCACGCTGTTAGCAACACAGGACTGAAAAATGTTGAGATAGGATAGAAAGCAGCAGACACTTTTATCCAAAGCAACGTACATCTGAGAGTTAATACAACACAAGCAAGGATCTAGTCAGGAGATCTGGGAATGTTCTCATTCATCCAGGTCATGGTTATCCAAAGGAGTTGGATCAAGTGCAACTGGACTTGGTATATATCCGTGAAGACGTTTCGCCTCTCATCCAAGAGGCTTCCTCAGTTCCTTCCTTTCTGACTAGACCAAGCTAGTCTGACTGGCTGCTGATGAGACTCAGCATTTTTCCCCTAGGAGTCGTTGTCAGAGCCATAGATATGCGTGGCTCTCCTGTGCTCCGATATATACACGGCAGAGGTGGAAAAACCCGGCCCAGAAAGTAAAAACCCTAACCGTGTCTTTACTCCATCCATGTATTAAACCAGCTGATTTGGGAAACTAGTCGGCGCAATCTGATGGTTTAGAACGTGGGTGGAGTAAAGACACGGTTAGGGTTTTTACTTTCTGGACCGGGTTTTTGCACCTCTGATACACGGATATATACCAAGTCCAGTTGCACTTGATTCAACTCCTTTGGATATCTAGTCAGGAGGCAACAATGCAAGTAAGTGCCAAGGAAAACTAGGTTCAAGTCTGATACGACATTGGTGCCAACAGGCAGTGCACAAAGGCAATACATAGGGTGCATAGAAGCGATTAAAAAAATGATTAATACCATCGGGTGTGGAGGTGTTCGTGAAAGAGCTGGGTCTTTAGCTTTAGGAAGTGGCGGAGACAGTCCATTACAATTCCTACCTGCGGTTGTAACCCAGGTTATCTTTTGACACCGCAATTCCCAGTGTTCCTTAAATGCGCCAACGCTGGCTGACCTGCCCGCACAGAGAAAGTTCTAGTCTTCCCTCAATTACTGCAGCGCACGCAGCATGGACAGGGCAGGGGTCGGGCCAAAAATCAATGTTAAAAAATTGTAAGAGTTAGCGGACTCTATGGCCATAATTCATAATCCGTTTCCGCGTTAGGTAGGCACGGTCGCTTTAAGAGAGTGTTCCCGGGTTGACGGGGTGGAGCTGCGGCGATGCGTTATTATGGATCCCACTGCTTTTCTGGGCAAGACTGGGAAGACCCGCCCCTACTCAATCTCTGATTGGCTAACCCTATCCCTAACGCCACCCTTAACCAACCTAACCAACGGAGGCGACGAGTACTAGCCAATCAGAGGCAGAGTTCGCGGAAAACGGGTACGAGTACTGGTGGCCAATCAGAGACAGGGTGCCCAGAAAAGCAGTGGGTTTCATAATAACGCCGCGGGCGACGATTTGTTCCTACCTTCCCTTGGAATGGCGCGATGTCCACACGTCAGCGTCCTGACAAGATGGAGGCATCCAGGTGCAGCGGTGCTGAGCGGCGCCATGTAGAAATCGCAGGGAACTATCGAGACGTACAATTTCTCCCAATTGCTACAAGAACGTGTGTGTCGTTTATTTCTGTGTACAAACCAACAGCGAGAGCAACATGGCGCTGCTCCAACAGTCATCGTCGTAGCTCCACCGTGCCAAACCGGAAACTCTCTCTTAAAGCGACCGCGCCTACCTAACACAGAACCGATTAGGGTGAATTATGTCCATAGAGTCCCTACAAAGATTTTAGTTGGACGTGAGTAGAGCTGGTGTGTTGAGAGAGAGTGAGAGCGATGGAGGGGGGGGGTGTAGCTAAACTGCGGAGTAGCTGTGGAAAGAACTTATCGTGGTGAGTTAGCTACCCGAGGTTAGCTGATTAGCATTAAGGCTTAGTCCAGAAATAATTGAGTTGTGTAATTTTAAATTGAAAGGGCACGTGGAAACAAAGACCCAGTCAGCATATGATGTTTGTGTGATGTGAAAAGAACATAGCTGATGGTGCTAAGCTTTTTAGCCGCTAACCACTAGTCGGCCTAATTGTGGTCTAGAAGCTAGGCTAAGTGCTACACACATAGCTGCTGTGCCCTGGGAAAGCACGTAAGGCCAAAGGTTAGAAGCGACTGTGTATTACTATTAAATGTGAAAGACCAGGTATGTGCATTCATTTGAAATGTGTATGTACAAAAAAAAATGTTGCAGACAATTTAGTTCATATTATGTTTATTGTAGTTGTTGAAATGGTTTAGTTCTGTGTGGATGCAAGATATCCGCACAGCAATCCAATCCAAAGCGACTGACAGTGAAACAAGGAAATTCAGACTACATGATAATTAGCTGTTTGTTTGTTTGTTGTTGTTTGTTGTTTATTTTTTGAAGGACGATTCTGTCTGTGACATCATGGAGCTGCTTCTTCCGTCATTTCCGATCATCACCGCTGCATGTGGATGCCTCCATCTGGTCAGGACCCTGACATGTGGATATCACGCCATCCCAAGGGAAGGTAGGACCAAAATCAAAAGGAACCTCACCTCACTAAGAAGAATTTAATTTAATTTTGCAAAAATAAACCTGCCAAGAATTGATGTCATAAGAAACTCCAGGTTGACAAACAATGTAAAGGATCATTCGAAACTAAGGGCACATTTAATTTTTTTGTGACGTACTTGAAGTGAACTATTAGTACTACTACTTTTGGCTGCTCCCATTAGGGGGCGCCACAGCGGATCATCCGTTTCCATCTCTTCCTGTCCTCTGCATCTTCCTCTGTCACACCAGCCACCTGCATGTCCTCCCTCATCACATCCTTAAACCTCCTCTTTGGCCTTCCTCTTTTCCTCTTCCCTGGCAGCGCCATGTTCAGCATCCTTCTCCCAATATACCCAGCATCTCTCCTCCACACATGTCCAAACCATCTCAATCGTTCCTCTCTTGATTTGTATCCAAACGTCTGTCCGCCCGTCCTTCCGGACATATCTTGATATGTACAACTTGAAACTTTTCACCCGTTTGCTGGTAGGTGCAGGGGAAAGTTTGTCGACAATTCTGTGCATGTTGTTGACATTTATCCATGGTAAATCTTGCAGGCATTGTGAAAAATATGCCATTGTCAATAGCACACGCCGACAAACAGAAAACCGGTATGACCGCTGCAGTAGAAACCGGAAGTCAGTGGACTATAGTTATGCACCGAGGAGAAGGGGATAATGCCTGCACACTTACTCTTAGCTGCAAAAGTTTAATAGGACATACCCAAACAAACACATATTTCCAAACTAAACAACAAAAAAATCACTGGCTGGTGTTCATTCCCTTGGACAGTGATTTTTTGTTTAGTTTGGATGTGTGTGCTAGTTTGGGTATGCGTGTTCTTGTAGTTTTTTTATGAGTTTTTGTCTTTGTGTTGTACTGCTGTGGGCTGGGGGGGAACGGCATTTCATTTCATGTGCACAACTGCATGAAGTGAAATGACAAAGTGTTCTTGATTCTTGATTCTTGATTCGATCCCACTAGGATCTTCATCAGGTCAAACATAATAATTATAAATTATTAAATGTTTGGTCAGGCGGCACGGTGGCACAGTGGTTAGCGCGGTCACCTCACATCAAGAAGGTTCAGGGTTCGAGCTCTGGGGTAGTCCGACCTTGGAGGTCGTCCCAGGTCGTCCTCTGTGTGGAGTTTGCATGTTCTCCCCGCGTCTGTGTGAGTGTCCTCCGGGTGCTCCGGTTTCCTCCCACAGTCCAAAGACATGTAGGTCAGGTGGATCGGCCGTACTAAATTGCCCCTAGGTGTGAATGTGTGTGTGTGTTTGTGTGTGTGTGTGTGTATGTGTGTGTTGGCCCTGTGACAGCCTGGCGGTCTGTCCAGGCTGTCGCCCCGCCTGCCGTCCAATGACTGCTGGGATAGACTCCAGCATCCCCACGACCCTGAGAGCAGGAAAAGTGGTCTGGATAATGGATGGATGGATGTTTGGTCGTTAGCTTCTGAGACATCTAGTGATATTAAAGACAATCAGTAATACTATTGGAAATTATCAACTTGATTTGAAGCATGAACTTCCTTCTCAAATTTAATTTCTATATCATCAGATTTGGGAGGGAAAGGGGCCACACTTTTGTCTGATATACCTTGATGATAAATGGTAAATGGACTGCATTTTATGCAGCACTTTTCTCGTCTACCAACCACTCATAGCGCTTTACAGTGTACGCCTCACATTCACCATTCACACACACACTCATACACTGATGGCGGAGGCTGCCATGCAAAGCTCCAACCTGCTCATCAGGAGCAGTTAGAGGTTCAGTGTCTTGCTCAAGGATACTTTGACATGCTCTCTGGAGGAGCCGGGGATTGAACTAGCAACCTTCCGATTACTAGACGACCATACGCTCTCTCCGATACATGTGGAGTTGCCAGCCGCTTCATTTCACCTGGCAGTGAGGAGTTTCACCAGGGGGATGTAGCGCGTGGGAGGATCATGCCCTCCCCCCTTAACAGGTGCCCTGACCAGATCCCACCCACAGACACGGCCAATTGTCTCTGTAGGGACACCCGACCAAGTCGGAGGTAACAGGGGGATTTGAACTGGCGATCCCCGTGTTGGTAGGCAACGGAATAGACCGCTATGCTGCCCGGATGCCCTACAGAGGCCTTTCTGTATTAATGTACCATATGAGTAAGTGAGGGTGCACGGGACTCTGATTTAAGAAATGTCCTATTGTAAAATATCAGGAGTCCCAAATCAGAGATAGCATCAGATAAGCTGTTGGCGTCTCCCTGTGTGTATTGTCTGAGTCTGGTTGTCCAGATATTTAATGGATATTTTGAAATATATCCATTGTTGACATGGACACTTGATGACAGCTGTTGAAGTCAGTTGTTCAGGTGTTGGAAATAGAATAATACAGCTGTAGTGATGCGGCTGCTGTGATGAGTTATGGTAAATAACATACGCTCTCGACCAATCCAATCCATTGATCACAAACAAGTATTTAATAACAAACGACCAACAGTGCATATCTTTAGAATAAAACCTGGAGGGCTTCCTGCAACAACCACATCGTCCTCAAAGACAGGAAATGTTTTGCTAACTTCTCTATAGAGGCTTAGAATAAACAAGCTTTAGTTTTAATACGTAGAAGTAGCAAGAAAATTAGGAAACAGAGTTAATTCTGTGGCTCAGATGATTGTATTGATGAAAAGAAGGTAAAAAAATATGACATTTTCAATTGTAGATCCATCAAGACTTCACTTATAGAGGCCATAGATGGTGCAATGTGTCCTGACAGTTCATAATGGTTTCATAAAATTTAAATACATTTCTTTAAGTTCAGTTTGAACTATTATGTGGTAGTTACCATGTAGAAGTTCTCTATTGTAAGTTCCTGCTTACAAAATAGAAACAAAAAAGTTATCTATTGTAAGTTCCTATAAGACCTGTTTCTTTCCGAGTAAAATAATTCCCCAATTTTCTAACAGACCTCGATATAGTTTATTTTATTATTATTTTTTTTCTTAAATTTATATGCCATGGGTAACAGCACCAGTAGAGTTACACAAGGCAAACATGTCATCATAGACACAAAACAAGGTGTACACATTTTATGAGCAACAAAGTGGAAAGATTACATTTGGTGAGACATTAAAATAATTTCTGATTCAGATTAAATGAATATGTTTGGGCAGTATAGATATATACACTGATCAGCCAGAACATTAAAACCACCTGGTCTGGGCGTCCAGGTAGCATAGCGGTCTATTCCACTGCCTACAGACACGGGGTTCGCCGGTTTGAACCCCCGTGTTACCGCCAGCTTGGTCGGGCGTCCCTACAGTCACAAAGGTATAACAGATGCTCTTTGACGAATCCAACGTGTTTGCCCGAGAGGAGGGGGACATTGGCTGTATACCACTTAAAGCTGAAAATCAACACAGTGGACGACGACACAGTGGACGACAACCCTGTTACAACTCTATTCCAAAACCAATATATAAGGAGGTAAAGGAGTACGTGCAAAATCTTCTGGATGGAGGCTGAGTCAGAAAATCGGTGTCAGCTAATTCCTTCCCCATGGTTTGCGTGCGTAATAAAGACCACAGCCTGCACCTGTGTGTAGACTTTTGTGAACTGAACCGTAAGACCATACCCGATCATCATCCCTTGCCACGGATTCAGGATCTGCTGGATTGCTTGGGAGGCAACTCATGGTTCTCCATATTAGATCAGGGTAGTGCATACCATCAGGGTTTTGTGAATCCAGACATCACACACCCTTTAGCACCCCCTGGGGGCTGTGTGAATGGGTGCGAATACCATTCGGACTGACGAATTCACCCACTGCCTTTCAGCAATGTGTGGAGGGAGTGTTAAAGGGCATTAGAGATGAGTGCTGTGTGCCATATTTAGATGGTGTCATTTGCCACTCCAAAACCTTTGATGAACATGTAGACCACCTCAGGCAAGTGCTCTGCCAGATGAGACAACATGGCATCCAGCTCCGTCCAACAAAATGTGAATTTTTTGAAGAAAATCCGGTACATCGGGCAGATGGTGTCAGGGGAAGGGATCCGGATCGACCCGGATGATTTGGAAGCGGTGATGGCCCTGAAAGAGAAGAAACCCCACACAGTCAGAGAGGTCCGGACACTGCTTGGATTCCTTAGTTAATACCGGTCATTCATCCAAGACATTGCACGACTGGCGAGGCCCCTGTTCAAACTCCTCCAGAGCGCAGCTGAGATGAGTGACACCACCAAACCCCAGACCAGCGAGGGCAAAGGTCGAGTGAAGAAGGGAGATACAGAACAACTCCCCTCTCACACACCCATTACTTGGACTACCGAACACCAGAGTGTGGTATCAAGGTTTGTGGAGAAGCTGACTAACTCTCCCATCCTAGCCGATCTGAACTTTGATCTTCCATTTGTATTGCACACAGATGCATCAAATGAAGGCCTGGGAGCAGCATTATACCAATGCCAGGACAACAAACTGGTATGGGTATGGGTCCAGGACATTAACACCTTCCGAGATAAACTACCACCTACACTCCGGTAAACGAGTTCCTGGCACTCAAACGGCCCTTCTGCGAGAAGTTCAGGGATTATCTGTATTACGCTTCAACCTTCACGGTCTATACAGACAATAATCCTTTGACCTATGTCCTGAATACTGCAAGGTTAAATGCTGTGGGACACAGGTGGGTGGGGGAGTTAGCAGGTTTCCACTTTGACATCAAGTATAGACCGGGGAAAATGAACATAGATGCTGATATGTTGTCCATGTACCCAGTGAACTTTCAACATCGAATGGATGAGCATACAGAGACAGTGTTGCAAGGAAGCAAACCAGTCCAAGACAACGATGTTCGCTGGGTTGCTGCATTGCAACTCAACTGTGAAGATGAAAATGCTGAGTCGACAGACAGCGCTTCTAGCGTCATACCCAAAAACATAAGAGCTGCACGACAAGAACATCCAGCAATCAAAAGAAGTTGTGTCCTTGAAACTCAACGCATGGACTCCTGCGTTGAGACAGACTACTCTGAATGGAAAAAGCCAGAGGTGGATCATGGAATACTGTACCGGAAAATGGAGCGACACAGACAACTGGTCCCCCCTGAACAGCTAAAACCTGCGGCGTTGAAGAGCTTCCACGACAACATGAGGCATGTAAGTGCTGATAAGGTGATCCATCTCGCCCGTGAAAGGTTTTATTGGCCCTACATGCAGCAAGACGTCAAGCAGTACGTGACCGAGATGTGTTTGCATCAAACAAAAAGATCCTAATGTCCTGCAGAGAGTTCTGATGGGACCCATCACAACCAGTGTGCCATTCGAGTTGGTCTCTATTGATTATTTACACCTGGAGCCAACCAAGGGAGGCTATGAGTATATCCTAGTACTCACCACTTCACGCGCTTTGCTCAGGCATACCTAAAGAGGAACAAATCAGGAAAGACAGCAGCTGAAAAGATACTTCAGGATTTTATCCCTCATTTTGTGTTCCCGCAGAAGCTTCATCGCAATCAAGGACGTGAGTTTGAGAACAGCGTGTTCCAAAGACCACAACAACTGGCAGGAATTGCTCGTTCACGAACTGCTTCTCATCATCCACAATGCAACCCGGTGGAAAGAGTAAATCGCACCCTTCTTCAAATGTTGCGCACCCTACAAGAGGAGGCGAAGAAGTGAATGGAAAGAGCGTCTGCCTCGTGTCATGCACACTTGCAACTGCAAAAGGCATGAAGCAACTGAATGCTCTCCGTTCTTCCTGTTGTATGGCAGAGCTCCGTCGTTACCGATCGACTTGCTCGTTAGCTCCAGGAGAGAGACTGAGGCATGCAACCATCAGACCTTCGCACAGCAGTGGGCAGATGGGATGCGAGGACCTTACCAAATCGCTGCCGACAACAGCCAGAAGTCCTCAGCATAAGGCAAGAAACAGTATGATGGAGGCGTGAGAGGTGTTACTCTTCAGCCAGGTGACAGGGTACTGGTGAAAAATCTCTCAGTGAGGGGAGATTCAGGCAAACTGCGCGCATATTGGGAGAAAGCAGTACATCACATGGTGGAAAGACTGGCAGAGAGACCAGTCTGGAAAGTACAGCCAGAGAGAGGTAACATGTTCCTGCATGTGTGTCACAGGAACCTGCTGCTGCCAGTGAATCAGCTACCTCTTGAAGAGGAACATCCACTCCCTGTGGATGAAAACACGAGACAGAAAAGGCAAAGACACATGTACAATTGTATGTGGGTGGGAAGCCGGATGTGGGTATGTGTCCTACTCGCGGCAATAGCGCCTCCTCTGGTCGGTCGGGGAGCCTGTTAGGGTGGGAGGGGCAACTGGGGGGAATAGTGTGATCCTCTCACGCGCTATGTCCCCCTGGTGAAACGCCTCACTTTCAGGTGAAAAGAAGCGATTTGCGACTCCACGTGTATCGGAGGAAGCATGTGGTAGTCTGCAGCCCTCCCTGGTTCGACAGAGGGGGTGGGGCAGCGACCAGGACAGCTCAGGAGATAGGGTAATTGGCCAAGTACAATTGGGGGGAAAAGCCAAATAAATAAATAAATAAAATAAAACCACCTGGTCTTCAAAGAACGTCAGGTAGGTGGCAATGGCGCCCTTGACAGGTGCCATTATAACGAGACAATCGATGTTATTTACTCACCTGTCAGTGATTTTAATGTCGATCAGCCAAAACATTAAAACCACTGACAGGTAAGTGATTAACATTGATTATCTGGTTACAATGGCATTTGTCAAGGGGTGGGATACATTAGGCAGCAAGTGAAGAGTCAGTTGTTGAAGTTTGTATGTTGAAAGCAGGAAAAATGGGCAAGTGTAAGGATCTGAGTGACTTTTACAAGGGCCAATTTGTGATGGCCAGACGACTGGGTCAGAGCATCTCCAAAACGGCAGGTCTTGTGGGGTGTTCCTGGTATTCAGTGGTCAGTAACTACCAAAAGTGGTCCGAAGAAGGACAGTTGGGGAACCAGCGGCTGGGTCATGGGTGCCCAAGGCTCAGTGATATGCTTGGAGAGCGAAGGCTAGCCTTTCTGGTCCGATCCCACAGAGGAGCTACAGTAACTCAAATTGCTGAAAAGGTACCACTGGCTATGATAGACAGGTGACACAACACACAGTGAATTGTAGCTTGTTGTGTATTGGTCTGTGTAGCTGCAGACCGCTCTGAGTGCCCATGTCGACCCATGTGCACCACCAAAAAGTGCCTACAGTGGGCACATAAGCGTCAGAACTGGACTTTGGAGCAATTGGAAAGAGGTGGCCTGGTCTGATGAATCATGTTTTCTTTTACGCCATGTGGATGGCCGAGTGCGTGTGCATTGATTACCTGGGGAAGAGATGGCACCAGGACGCACAATGGGAAGAAGGCAATGCTGGTGAAGGCAGTGTGATGCTCTGGGCAATGTTCTGCTGGGAAACCTCGGGTCCGTGCATTAGCGTGAATGTTATTTTTACATGTACCACCTACCGAAACATTGATGCAAGCCAAGCACACCCCTTCATGGCAGTGGTATCCCCTAATGGCAGCGGCCTCTTTCAACAGGATAACGCACCCTGCCATACTGCAAAGATTGCTCAGAAATGGTTGAGGGACGTGACAAAGAGTTCAAGGTATTTCCTCGGCCTCCGAATTCCCCAGATCTCAATCCAGTCGAGGATCTGTTCAATCTAGGATTGATTGGTGGCTGACATGCACTGTTTGTTTACAATTTGTTTTTGCAAGCTATTTCGATATGTTACTCCCGTGTCTGATCAAAAATGATTACTATTAGACCGAAAGGTTGAAGTGAGACGAAAAACACCGTTAGGGGGATATGCTGGAAAATAAATTGAAGTCCACTAAGAGTTTTCAAAAGGCCAAAGAGTTTTGAAAATAAAGAAATCACATTCAAAGACGGGGATGGTTCAGAAGTAAGAAGTCAGGCAATAAAACGCAAGGAAATTAAAAATACTTTTGTTAGATAGAAATCATTTTTTGAAAGATCAATATTTTGGGCATTTTTTACCTTTATTAGACAGCGACAGCGAAGCGGCAGACAGGAAATGGGTGCGAGAGAGAGAGCGAGAGAGATGTGACATACAACAAAGGTCGCCGGCAGTAGCTGTGGTCATGTGACCACGTGGCCGTGTGGCCGTGTGGTACAGATACACTGTAACCATTCAGCTACAAACTGAAAACGTTGACTTCAAAGGACAACTTAACATAGTACGAGTTCATTTCTTTTAAAATAACAAAAAAAAAACAAGTTTGGAAAAATAACTCTTCATTACGCCAATTTCAAACCCCCAAAACATGATTCATCGTGCTGAGTAGTTTCTCTTCACAGTCCCGAAAGGCACACAGCAAACAATTATAAAAAAAACAAAAAAACAACTACACGTAAAAACAGACGAAAAGCAAAAAAAGCGAAGGAAA
>NC_079222.1:7911088-7931088 GCF_029633865.1 Lampris incognitus
AGAGAGAGAAAGGTGGTGAGAGAGAGAGAGAGCGAGAGAGAGAGAGAGAGAGAGAGAGAGAGAGAGAGAGAGAGAGAGAGAGAGAGAGAGAGAGAGAGAGAGAAGGGAAAGAAACTGGGGAGTGAGAGAGAGAGAGAGAGGGAGAGAGAGAAGGGAAAGAAAGCATGAGAGAGAGAGAAAGGTGGTGAGAGAGAGAGAGAGAGAGAGAGAGAGAGAGAGAGAGAGAGAGAGAGAGAGAGAGAGAGAGAGAGGGGAGAGAGAGGGTTGGGCTCCCTCTTTTAAGATTAAGCAGTTAATCTAATACAGATTTCTGCAACCTGCCACAGCCTTAGGGCCTCAATCACACACACACACACACACACACACACACACACACACACACACACACACACACACACACACACACACACACACACACACACACACGACAGAGGCCTCTCAGTGCCTTACAGTTTAGTCATTTAGCCGGCTCTCACAGCCAGACCGACTTCAAAAGAGTTTCACAGTAGAAAAAGCTTCTATTCCTCAATCACCGACATTAAAACCACCACGGGCAGTAAACACAATATTATGCCGACGACAGACTTTGCTGAAACATTTCAAAGGAGGTAAAACTCCTCGATTTTTATCTGTCAGCCCGGCTTTATGAGGAGGGGCGCTCGTCGTACGTTAGGGTACGAAGGAAAATAGAGGCACCCGTCACCTTTTTTATAGCGTAGGTGGGGGAACCGGTCTGTATGGTTTAATGTCAGCCTCATACAAGGCTGCATTGACCCACTAATACAAATGCATACAACACCACCACCCCCCCCCCACACACACATACACACACACACACAGGTGCAGATACAAGCGCCTCCTATTCTACACGGATAGATTAAAGATGGAGAAGAAATAATAAACATCAAATCAGTGACTGGGCGAGATGAGAATTCAACTCCCATTAAGTCTACAGTACGAAGAAGCACTTTTACTTTTTCTTTTTGGCTCGGCAGGGTGGGGTAATTGGATCGGTACAGTTGAGAATTGGGGCGGGGGGTGGAGGAACCCCCCCCCCCAAAAAAAAGTAATTGCTAATATACCATTTCGGACTGCACTAGCCTATTGCTTACCTCAGTATTATTCTTTATTGGGTATACAACCACATTTTATGCTGTGTGTGTGTGTGTCTGTGTGTGTGTGTGGCTCCCGTGCCAGGCTATATTCAAGTGTCATCATGAACATTACGGAGCATGTTGGTGCCGGTGTACTTCTATCCGTAGATCATGATTAATGACGCTGTTGTGCGTGTCAGCTGAGTGTGTGACTATGTGGCTGCCGCGCCGGGCCATGCGACGCTGTCAATACTCGTCCTGGTGCTGCTGTAACGTCGCCTCTGATGATGTACGTGCCTTGTGCGATTAAACTTTGTCACATTCAGGCAAGTGTAGTTGTAATTGGTTATTTTAGTTAACATGCGCATTTGTGAACTCGTTAATTATGATTGCTCTTGGACGGGCCAGGCCCCACCTGATTCTCTCTGTGCCCACCCACACTGGGATTTCTGCCTACACTACAACTTGCTACAGTTCGCCTTATCGCCTTTCTTAAAGACTGACGATTGGGGGCATCCCTGATTTTGGCAGGAATTTCTTCCTTGTCCCAGATTTTATGGTGCAGGTTACACACGTGATGCAAGAGTTCAGAGCCGCCTTCTTTAGGACTTCCACTGGGATACCGTCAGGTCCAAAGGCCTTGTTGCTCAGCGTCTGATAGCATCCCCATGGCCTCTATGGTGTTTGGTTGATGGCTTCCATCTCCACAGTGATGCTCCAGTTCAGTAGCTCCTGAAAGTGTTCTCGCCACCTAGAGACGATGGCCACTTCAACCTTCAAGAGAGATTGACCATATTTGGAGCGGAGGGGATTGAGACCTCCGTAGCTTTCGTAGCGCCGAAGAGATCTCTGGTGTCGCCAGTGTCATCGAGCCGCTGGATTCCCAGGGGCCTTCTCCATCCACCAGTTGTTTTTCAGTTCTCTCATCCTGCATTGTACAACTGACTCAGCCTGAGAGTGAGCCTGTCTTTTGGCCTTGCACTTGACGTAGCTCTACCATGTGCAGAAGGCCTTCCTTTTGACGTCTGTCAGATGTTGAATCTCGGTGTCATTTTAATCAAATCAGTCCTGATGTTTCCTGGTTTTTAGGCCAGTCATATTCCTGCTGGTCTCAAGGACTGTGGTCTTCGGGGCCTTCCAGTGTCTTTTGACAGCCTCTGGGTACTGTTCCGGGAGTCACTCGTGGAGAACACAGAAGGAACGAACCATCCCTTGGCTACCCTGGTTTCAGTCGTTTCCATCTCAACAGTGATGCTCCAGTTCAGTAGCTCCTGAAAGTGTTCTCGCCACCTAGAGACGATGGCCACTTCAACCTTCAAGAGAGATTGACCGTATTTGGAGCGGAGGGGATCGAGACCTCCGTAGCTGGGTCCATACACAGCTTTTGTAGCGCCGAAGAGATCTCTGGTGTCGCCAGTGTCATCGAGCCGCTGGATTCCCAGGGGCCTTCTCCATCCACCAGTTGTTTTTCAGTTCTCTCATCCTACATTGTACAACTGACTCAGCCTGAGAGTGAGCCTGTCTTTTGGCCTTGCACTTGACGTAGCTCTACCATGTGCAGAAGGCTTCCCTTTTGGCGTCTGTCAGATGTTGAATCTCGGCGTCATTTTCATCAAATCAGTCCTGATGTTTCCTGGTTTTTAGGCCAGTAATATTCCTGCTGGTCTCAAGGATTGTGGTCTTCGGGGCCTCCCAGTGTGTTTTGACAGCCTCTGGGTACTGTTCCGGGAGTCACTCGTGGAGAACACAGAAGGAACGAACCATCCCTTGGCTACCCTGGTTTCAGTCGTTACACATCTGGGCTGTTTATAAGGGTGGGGACACCTGCAGTCAGTACAGTTTGACAAAGTCACTTAGATGAGTGATGAAACATTTCTCCCAATAAACGTTGTGGCCAGATGAACTGATTCGACTTAATGTGAAGACCCAGGCTGTAAAAGAAAACAACAAAACAAACCAAAAACAGAATTATTCTTTAAAATGGCTCTTTTGAAAGAAGAAAAGGCCACTTTATTTTGTCATTATATACAACGAATTTGTCTTCTGCATGTAACCCATCCTATTGTATAGGAGCAGTGGGCAGCTGCAGTGCCCGGGGACCAACTCCAGTTCTTCTTTCCACTGCCTTATAAGCAGTTTATATTTATATGTATTTGGTCAGGGGCACAGGCAGGAGTATTGCATGTCTTTTGATGGTGGGAGGAAACCCACGCGAACACGGGGAGAACACGCAAACTCCACAAAGAAAGGGCCTGGGACGGCCCGGGGTTTGAACCCAGGACCTTCTTGCTGTGAGGCCACCGTGCCACCCCCAAAGTCGAAACATAATATAAATACTGTAAATACAAAGATATGGCAGCCATCCCGTAACACTCTCCCCTCCCTTCTCAACTGTTTGCGAAACTTTTTGGCAAGGCATTCAACCTCCAAAGTGTACCGTCGGTAGACAGATGTGGTGGACCTGGGTGTGAATGTGTGGGACTGTATGAATTGCAGAAACAGAGCAAGTTTATTCAGTCAGTCTTCCACTAAATAAAGTTTCAAAAAAAAAGTGATATGGGAAAGAGGTTGCAATCTCAGCCCCTTGGCAGAACAAGTACCCATGTAGCCACACCGCAAACCAGCATGACCTTTTAATTACCGGATTGAGAGGGTGAGAGAGCAGAGAGAGAGCAAGAGAGAGAGAGTCCGCTATATCTTATTCTCGCTCTCTCGCTCCCCCCCCCCTACTGTGTGCCAAGCCTTTTCCAGTATCCTGTCCTCCACAACATAAACCAGTGCAGCAGCTGCAGATGGACCACAAGCAGGGCCCTCCTTTCCTAAATGTTATTTTCTGAGGGGGATACTGTGACATGTTGAATGTTGTACTTGTTTTGACCGTAGCAGGCCCTACACGCTATAGCGGGGTAGGTGGTTTTGGGGACTGGTTTGGAGGCAGGGTGGAACAGGGTGATCTAATCAATGAGACAAACCTCAGCCGCATTAACCTCTTTATTTATATCTAAAAAAAAAATCCCCCTCTCACCCCCCCCCCGGTGAGGTGGTGCTGTGTGTGTGTCTTCCTCAAGCTCGGGTCCTCTACCAGAGGCCTTGGAGCTTGAGGGTTCTGTGCGGTAGCTTAGCTTTTTCTGGGACTGCATTCTTCTGGACAGAGACCTCAGATGTTGTTGCTGGAATCTGCTGGAACCACTCTCCCCGACTGGGTGTCACAGCCCCTGGTGCTCCTATTACCACTGGGACTACTGGGGATTTTACCTTCCACATTTAATCTAGTTCCTCGTTCAGCCCTTGGTATTTGTCTTATTTTTTCATGCTCTTTTCTGATGTCATCTAACGCCACTGCTCTCTTCTGCTCCTTGTCAACCGCTACTATTTCTGTTTGACTGGCCAGCACCCGCTTGTCCGTCTGGAACTTGAAGTCCCACAGGACCTTAGCTCTGCTGTTCTCAACCACCTATGGTGGTGTCTCCCTTCTGGACTTGGGGAGTTACGGTCCATATTGGGCACAGATGTTTCTCTACACTATTGTGGCCACTTGGTTATGCCTCTCAGTGCATGCTGCCCCAGCCTGCATCCTACACCCTGCTACTATGTGCTGTACTGTCTCAGGGGCATCTTTGCACGGCCTGTCCCTTGGATCCTGTCCGCTGTAGTAGACCCCTGCCTCTATAGATCTGGTGTCGAGTGCCTGCTCTTGTGCTGCCATGATCAGAGCCTCTGTGCTGTTCTTCAGACCAGCTTTCTCCAGCCACTGGTAGGATTTCTTGATATCAGTCATTCCCTCTATCTGTTGATGGCACATCCCATGGAGGGACTTGGCCTTCCGTGATACCTCCTCTTCTTCTTCCTCCCCACACTCTGTCTTTTGCTGCCCGAGGTACTCACTCAGCAGTTCATCCTGGGGGGGGGGCCTCTTTCTGATGTACTCATGGATGTTCCTTGTTTCATCCTGGATAGTGGCTCTGACACCCACCAACCCACCGCCCCCATCTTTTCGCTTATCGTACAGTCTAATGGAGGCGCCCTAGGGAGGGGGTTGGTCTTCCATGATACCTCCTCTTCTTCTTCCTCCCAACTCTCTGTCTTTTGCTGCCTGAGGTACTCACTCAGCAGTTCATCCCGGGGGGGGGGGGCCCTCTTTCTGATGTACTCATGGATGTTCCTTGTTTCATCCTGGATAGTGAATCTGACACCCACCAACCCACCGCCCCCATCTTTTCGCTTATCGTACAGTCTCATGGAGGGGCCTCATGGAGGGGGTTGGTCTTCCATGATACCTCCTCTTCTTCTTCCTCCCAACTCTGTCTTCTGCTGCCTGAGGTACCCACTCAGCAGTTCTTTCTAACGTACTCATGTCTCCTCTTCTTCTTCCTCATCACCCTCTGTCCTCTGCTGCATCTTGGGTCTTGTCTGGTGGGGTAGACCCCTGTCCCAACTGATCTGGTCCTGAGTGCCTGCTCTTGTGCTGCTATGATCAGAGCCTCTGTGCTGTCCTTCAGTCCAGTCTTTTCTAGCCACTGGTAGGATTTTTTGGTATCAGCCACGTTTTCTATATGTCGACGGTACATCCCATGGTGGGGCATGGACTTCCATGATACCTCCTCTTCTTCTTCCTCCCAATTCTATGTCTTCTGCTGCCTGAGGTACCCACTCAGCAGTTCATCCTGGGGGGGGGGGGGGGGCTCTTTCTGACGTACTCGTGAATTTTCCTTGTTTCATCCTGGATAGTGGCCCTGACACTGGGCAATCTTTTCACAGCTCGCACACTCTAAGGGCGCTGGAGTTCGGGTGGAACGCTCTATGCATTGTGAGGACTTTTTGGTGTCTTGACATTGAATTTTAATGACCATATTGTTAGTTACCCGCACAAAGAGTTTGTTTTGCGCGTCTAAAAATCCGGCATTTCAGTATTCATCGATACCAAATTTATATCAATAGTTATACTACTTTTTAGTTTTTGCGTTGCTTTTGATTGTCTTCGCAGATAGTTCTTCTATCTTTACCTTCATTCTCTCAAATTTGTGTTAAAAAAACATGACTAATGATGTGTTACGTTCTTTTGACAGGCTGGGTAAGTTTTTGCACGAGTTTGTAGTCACACAAAAACGGGTAGTGGGTCAATTAGTCATAGACGAGCACCCGTGTGTGTGTGTGTGTGTTTAGTGTCTACTTGTTTATGTGTGTGAGGTCTGTGTGTACCTACGCGTGGGTGGACTGAAGTGGATCCTTGAACTGTCTGCTATTGAACCGGTGCTTCCCTGGAACGGGCTGAGGTAAATACATGTCAGGCCTGCTTATGTTTTCAGATTTAGCTCAACAAAGTCAACAGAGTCTCCCAACAGCAGCTTCACATGTGCTTTCCAGTCCAAATCCTTCTCTTAGTGCTGCTGTATGTGGTGGCCCTGCCGCTTGCTTTACTGGGTACAATAACTGTATAGTTTACTGAAAAGTACAGCAGATACTATTGCAGTATTATGTTAAAAGGACTTACTCGACGTGTACTGTTTACAGTCACGTAATGTTTCACAGGAGATATACCCTTTTACATCAAACTGAAATCCCAGGTTTTTTTTACAGGGGATCACCTTTGGTGTGAAGGGGTCCAATGTTCAAAATCCCGTAATACCGGTCCAGTCCATGTACGGTGCAGACATTTTACTTACAATTTGACACCATTTTCCAGGAATTGTGTCCGTCTGAGCTGATCTATAAAAAAAAAACCCTCTGGAATGACGGTGACGTAGATTCTGCGGAGCCGCTGCGACGCCATCTTGGCATTGCTTATGTCAGTGTTTCTCAACCCAGTCCTCAAGGACCCCCTATCCTGCAGATTTTCATTGTAACCCTGCATAGGTAGCCCTGCTTGTACTCACTCGACCAATCCTCTCGCAGCACTTAACTATGCAAGGTGTGCAACGTCTGACAAAATTCATTGCTGATTGGTTGAATAACTACAAACAGGTACCTATTCAGGGTTGCAAAGAGAATATGCAGGATAGGGGGTCCTTGAGGACTGGGTTGAGAAACACTGGCCTATGTCAGTGTGGTAGAAGCGGAACCACGGAGGGCACAGGTAAGAGGACAGACATCGCCCACGACCTGTTTCCTGCTCGGAGAGCATTTATGCAGCCCATTATATCTGCTGTAAGTTATGATTATCATGTGGTTAATGCCATGTGCCATTAATACCATCACATAGAAACACATGCAGTTAACAACTATTCGCATTAAAAACACTGAAGGGCGTCCAGGTAGCGTAGCGGGTGTGGGTATGTGTCCTGGTCGCTGCACTAGCGCCTCCTCTGGTCGGTCAGGGCACTTGTTCAGGGGGGAGGGGGAACTGGGGGGAATAGCGTGATCCTCCCACGCACTACGCCCCCCTGGCGAAACTCCTCACTGTCAGGTGAAAAGAAGCGGCTGGCGATCGGAGGAGGCGTGTGGTAGTCTGCAGCCCTCCCCGGGTCGGGAGAGAGGGTGGAGCAACGGCTGGGATGGCTCGGAAGAGTGGGGCCAAAAAATTCAGTTGGAGGGGGAAAAAAAAGGGGGGGGGTTCGTAAAAAATAAGGTAAAAAAATTGGTAAGCATGATTAACTATCAACAAAAGCAGAAACCACCTCAAGTGAGCATGGATTTATTTTTATTTTTTTTGCGATAGGGAAGGTTTGCAAGATGGTAGTGAGACCAGCTATGTTATATGGTTTGGAGACAGTGGCACTGATGAAAGGACAGGAGGTGGAGGTGGCAGAGATGAAGATGATAAGATTGTCATTGGGAGTGATGAAGGAGGACAGGCTTAGGAAGGAGTATATTAGAGGGACCGATCAGGTTGGACGGTTTGGAGACAAAGCAAGAGAGGCGAGACTGAGATGGTTTGGACATGTGTGGAGGAGAGATGCTGGGTATACTGGGAGAAGGATGCTGAATATGGAGCTGCCAGGGAAGAGGAGAAGAGGAAGGCCAAAGAGGAGGTTTATGGATGTGGTGAGGGAGGACATGCAGGTGGCTGGTGTGACAGCAGAGGAAGATGCAGAGGACAGGAAGAGATGGGAACTAATGATCCGCTGTGGCGCCCCCTAACGGTAGCAGCTGAAAGTAGTAGTAGTAGTAATATTAGTTTTATTGAATGTTGTTCAACACTGAATATTGCATCATCCAACATTTCTAATGTGATGCTTCAGAATGAACATAAAAGTGCTTCGGTGGAAACGTGGCATGTGACACTGCCGGGACTATGGCCTCCTTTCCCGTTGCTGCTCACTGGTTAGTCATCCCGCCAACACCCACCACGTCGGGCGGGGGCTCTAGCCCTTCTGTGCCAATGGACGCAACCTAAAATAGAAACCCCATCATGCCCTGCATTGTGACTTACATCACACAGCGTGCAGCCATGTTAGTGTAAAGGAGTTTCAGGTAGAAGCGTCCAAAGAGTGGCGGATGAAAGTCAGATTAGATACAGAGAGCGAGAGAGTGAGAGAGCGAGGGGGAGAGAGAAAGAGAGAGGGAGAGAGAAAGAGAGAGAGCGAGAGAGAGAGAAAGAGAGAGAGCGAGGGGGAGATGGCAGGAGGCTCTGGATGTGTGTAATTAGTGGATTTTTCCGCACTAGAGGTGTGAATGATGGAGAGGAGCATGGTGAACATCTGCAAAGGAGAGGTTCTCGCCAAAACAGACACACACACACACACACACACACACACACACACACACACACACACACACACACAAAATTATTCACATTAAAACAGATACACATCAGTGCACACATTAGCACAAACACACAGTCACAGTCAGAATGACACAACCTGAAAAGATGTATAAGTGCTGTTAAATACCTATACACAAGTGCAGACACAAATATATACAAACACACATACATGCACACAGACACATAGGTATAAACACGTAAGTACACACACACACACACACACACACACACACACACGTACATACAGTGTCCAGCACTCGCGCTTGCACACAAACACATAAGCACTCACACACTCATCACCAAACAAAATGATACACACAAACACACATGCATGGACGTCCTCACTGATCAGCATGCCCACCGGTAGAAACACATAAAGACACACAACGGTGTCCCGGTGGCGCAGTGGTCTATTCCGTTGCCTACCAACACGGGGATCGCCAGTTCGAATCCCCGTGTTACCTCCGGCTTGGTCAGGCGGCCCTACGGACACAATTGGCCGTGTCTGCTGGTGGGAAGCCGGATGTAGATATGTGTGTCCTGGTCGCTGCACTAGCGCCTCCTCTGGTCGGGGGGGGGGAATAGCGTGATCCTCCCACGCGCTACATCCTCCTGGTGAAACGCCTCACTGTCAAGTGAAAAGAAGCGGCGGGCGACTCCACGTGTATCGGAGGAGGTATGTGGTAGTCTGCAGCCCTCCCCCGGATGGGCAGAGGGGGCGGAGGCAGTGATTAAAGTGGGCCGGAGCTCCCCGGACCCCGACACCGGCACTTCCCCTCCTCCTCCTCCTCCCCCAAGTCAACCGGAGCTGAGATCCGGCAGCACTCTGTAGACAGGAGTAATTTCAACCTTTTTGTCACAGTAAAATGTAAAACAAAAAACGTGATGCAGCCAATTCACAAGCATTACAAAATAAATCGCAAATAAAGTCGTTCTTCTATTTTTATACTACTTTACTTTTTCTAAAAGGAGCAACGATATCGCGTCCTCACGTGACCCGCACCTGCCTGCTGTCTGGCTTCACCAGACTTGACATCAGAAGAGACTGGCTTCACACTCACGGGTCAGGGTCAGTTCACCGCACCAGGCGGACAAGACTCGAGAGAGCGTCAACCTGCTACCTGCACTATTATCTTGGATTGGGGGGCATAAAGAGTGAGTATCTTCAGTGTATTTCCAATAGTATTTCCAATAGTTTTGTCTAGCTCTGCTGTGGTTTTCATTCAAGCAACTAACGTTAGCGAACGTAACGTTCGCTAGCTAGCTAACTAGCTATCTTCCACCCGGTAACGTTGCTAGCTAGTTGCTGACGTTGCTGGCTAGTTGTTTGAATGCTGCTAGGCAAGCTAACTATCGGTAGCGTCCGGTAACGTTACCGGTAGCTAGCTAGTTATGTTTGTCCAACCTTAGCTCTGGCCATGCAATATTTTCATTCAAATAACTAACTAGCTAGCAAACGTTAGCTACCGGTAGCTATTATTAGCTAACAATGCTAACCTCGGGACTACTGGACCAGTGGTTAGCTAGCCTAACGTTAGCTAGCTTCCTATCACTCCCGCACTTTTGCACCCCTCTCTAATACAGAGATCCCCCACTTACTAAATCCCACTTTAACCCCTGGGTGGAGGTGGAGGATGTCTCGGAAGAGTGGGGTAATCGGACTGGTGCAATTCACAGTTGTGGAAAACAGGGGGGAAAAAGACACACAAGTCCAGCAACTCAACAACAGCCAAGGCTCCTAGCCCGCTATTGCTCTCCGCCTATCTGTCAGGGTATTCAACAGTCTTCCCACAAGTTTCGCAATCAGTCTGTCCGTCTTCCTTTTTCTACTTTCAGTATGTGTCTTTGTGTGTTTATCTCCGTCTTTCTCCCTGCCTTTCTGTCCAGTTCTGTCTCCGTTGGACTGTCTGCCATATCATACTGTCGGTTGGCATAAATACTCTGTCTGTGTCTTGCTGTTTAGTGCCCTTTCTATTAAACCGGTAGTCCTTGGGTTACGAGCACTCGGCATACGAACGTACTTATGAACCGACCTCCGTAAAGCCCATTATTAAAAAAAAGAAATTAATTGAGTCACACACAAAGCGGTCCACACTAACAAACGCACGGGACTGCTTCGCGGGACGCGCGACGCTCAAAACACTGCGCGTTTTAGGCGGTTCGTCGGCCCCGAGGGAGAACAACGCCACGCCCTCGTCGCCATTTCGTGGGTTTACCCTCGTAGTCGTGGCTTCAAAGCGCAAATCTGATGCGAGCAGGGGCGGATCTACAGGGTGGCAAGGGGTGGCAGCTGCCACCTCTGGGACACAGTCTTGCCACCCCTGTTGCCACCTCATTTATAAATCAGATAATATGTTTTTAAAGTATATTTTATGTACATGCATGGTGAAGGTCAATGAGACCCGCACCAAACTCATCTAAAACAGAAGTCGCCGATTTAGAATCCCCCCTCCCCCTCACAGGCGCGGATCTACAGGGTGGCAAGGGGTGGCAGCTGCCACCTCTGGGACACAGTCTTGCCACCCCTTTGCCACCCCAGGAAAAAATCTCTAGATCCACCACTGGATGTGAGTGATGGCGATGCACCGAAGAACAGGAAAACGGCCACGACTGAAGCGAAAGGGGAAATAGTAAAGAGAGGGGAAACGCTTCAGAGAGGCGAAACGCTTCAGAGAGGTGAAACGCTTCAGAGAGGTGAAACGGCCGGCCTCCACCGGTCACGACCCGCTCCTGGACAGTGGCGGGCGAGAGTTTGAAAGGTAATGTAGCGGGCATAATAAGCCACGCCTTGTAGGGGTAGTAATAGTACTTATTTACCTTGAAAGATTAGGTTAGTGAAGGGATCTGGGTCCCCATTCCCAATGCAGTTAGTCTCAGTACCTACGTGGGTAAGTATATGTGGATGGCTACCCTGCTGAACAGAGGGGTTAGTGCGTTACACCCTATAAGATACCGTGGGGTGGGCTTCACGCTAAGGTATCTGACACGGCGGCCCCTGACGTGTAGAGTGTATGCTGTGCTATGGGTCCAACTCAGCATAACCCTCCCTCCCCAGAACCAACAGGACAGTTGGGACGCCCCTACTCCAAGGTAAGTACACGACTCCAAAATACTTATAAACCCTCAGGTAAGTATTGTAACGTGCATGGATAAGAAGACACGCTGGCTGCCGGCTGGCGGGTCTGACCCTTTAGTCTAGCGGTTAGCGATGTCTGCTGCGGTGCAGGCGATACAGGTTCGCTTCCCGGCCGCAGCAGTTCCTGTGGTTGCGTTGTCCCCCGAATTCGCTACAGTATTGTAATATGCCCTAAACTCCAAACACAGTAAAGATGAATCAATAGCCAACAACAGTTTAGTATTAATTGAATGTAATACTATAGCATGACTATAGCAAAAAAATAAAATGCAAAAAACATAGAGTTTGACTTTCTTTGTATACACAGTATCTCTTGGTATACACAATATCAACACAACCTCAAACGAGAAACTCACTCTAAATGTTGAGTTTGAAAACCAAGGAATGTTCAAACATAAACAGTTCAGTTGGTTTTGTTAACACAGTCTAGTAATGAGTAATAACGAAACTGACACACACACCAGTCTGATGGACCCTGGACACACGAGACGAGCCGCTGGAGCCACGTCTACACGGCGGGGCAAACCACGTGACGTGCGTGGAGTCTACGTGACTCACTGTAGAAGTCAGATGGCGCCAAAAGCAATGCAATGCGTTCAATGTTCACACTGCTCTTGAAATAACTTTCACTCAGGCAAGCCATCTCCCGCCACAAAACTAAAAAACACGACTGTCCTCCGAGTCCTCTTCTCCGCATCCAACAGTTCATCCGAATGTGCGCAGTCCCAGTATCGAGAAGTAACGAGCCACAACGACCAGTGAGCTAGCTAGCTAGCTTCACTGACTAATAGACTAACGTTAGCACTATAGGCTTATCCAGTGCGGTACTAAGCTAGTGCTGGAGAGAGTCCAATCACTAAACACTAATGTCTTCTATTGTCTGTCTAGAATCCTCTTCGTGCCTCATGCACACTACAACAACGGCAAATGTTCCCCTGAAACTCACGGCACCGATGAAGCACTGACGTCCACCTCCCAAGTCCATGACCATTTCAAACGCTCCACTGCTAGTCGGGGGAATTCATGCTAGCTGGTGGTCACTCGCAGCCTCCAAGCAGGACACCTTCTCCGACGCACCCCAGGAAACACGGATTCGTCTCAAAGGATTCTGGTAGACGGTAACACATTCCCTCCACATACAGTACGTGTCCGTCTCTCTCTCTAGATTTTGTATTTTTTTCTATTAATAAAAAAATTGTGTTCAGCGACCCACACATAGCCGCAAAGCTCTCGCACACCGCCTCTCTTCCTTTTTTTCATTTTCCCCCCTCCCTTCCCCCCCAGTGTGTTAGAGAGCCTCACTCTGATTGGCTACAATGGAGGAAGCTTGCCTGATACTAACCCTATCATATACGACTATACTCAGAATAGTTGCATGCCCTACAGTAACGAGTGTTTCTTTAGTTTTTTATATCTATACACACATTCTCTCTCTCAATTACAAATACTGTACTGTAGTTACATTTATTATTCGTATTACTGCATCATTATATTTATGATGTTTTAGGTAAAATATATGCTAAGACAAACATCTGACTTAATTGACGCTAGATGTGAACTGTATGTAACTGTTCCCACTTAATACCAAGTCAACATAAGAACAGACTCAAAAATGGAACTCGTTCGTAATCCGGAGACTTCCTGTATCTTTTTGTGTCCCTGTCTCTGCCTGTCTGTCTCTTTATAGCTTTCTGTTCATATGTCTGTGCACCAATCTGTATCTTTCTTCGCCTGTCTTTCTGCTTTCTGTCTGTATCTCTGTGTGTCTGTGAGCTTCACATGTCTTCCAATGGATCATTAGTCATTCATGTTCACTTGGAAGTCATTTGCATAGAAATTCACCCGAAAACTATTTGATGGCTTGTTTTGCTTGTTCCAAACATCTCTACCTTCCCACACCCACACACACCCACACACACACACTAATACTCACTGTGGTGTCTTGATTAGCTACTGGAAGAACAGCTTACTCATTCGTAAAGGTCATGTTACAGCACATCCACAATTATGTGCCAATATTATACATCCATAAACACTCTGGCTTAAAATATGAAGTACAAATATTTAATTCCCAGTGCAATAGGTCAACCTACAAGACTATGTATGATCCGATACAGGAGTAAAAAAAACAAATAAATCACTGATTTGAGATATGGTAGAGAAACTCTATCACTATTGTCCACCTGTAATCCTGTGGCGTAGGCTGAAATCACAGTGTGGATGGGAGAAAATCAGTTGGGCCTAGCCCGTCCAAGACCAATCATACTTAATAGGTTCTGAAATGAATATGTTAACCAAAATAGTCCATTACAATCATACTTGCCTGAATGCGCCACAGTTCAATCATACAAGGCTTATACATCATCAGAGGTAATGTTACACGCACCAAGACGAACAGCATTGCATAGCCTGGCACGGTGGCCACATACACACACACACACACACACACACACACACACACACACACACACACACACACACACACACACACACACACACACACACGGCAGACGCAATAACATCAACATAAAATCCGATTGTACACCCAACAAAAACTATACCCAATAAACAATAATATCGAAATAGACAGTAGGCTACTACAATCCGAAATTGTAAATTAGCTTAATTCTGATGATTAGAGCGGGAGATGACAGGGCTTGGTGTGGGTGGTGAGTTAATGATGCCTGAACATGAGCTGAATTCTCGTTCTCCTGCTCCTCGTGTCTTTTTGTGACGAACTTAAGCAAACTGCTTTGCTTTGTTTAGCCATGATTTTTATCTTAACCTTAAGCGTAGCTAGCTAGCCCAAAGTAGGCATCTGTTCCTCTGGTCAATGTGCGCACTGGAGGGGCTGCTTGCAATCGGCCATTTTCAAAACAGCCATTCAAAAAATCTTACCTATCATCACGTGGTAAACAAGAAACAAGAATTGTTTTATTTTTATTGGTCGTACAGTCAGATACAGTATTCACTGACTGCTATTCACAGTCCAGCAAAAAAGCCTTCTGATTGGGTGGGCCTGAGTGCCAAGTGAGTGGGCCCAGGCCAACCTAGGCCCTAGCAAGAGTTTGATGGAGTATAGATGTAGAGGTGTAGAGCTGTATAGAGGTATAGATGTATAGCTCTGTGTTTGGTTAATCAGTTTGGTGTTGTATTTATAAAGGCTAGCTTGTTTTCCTTTTTGTTTTGGATGATTGTTGCCTAGTTTTTTCCATTTTTTTATTTTTTATTGTCTAGTTGTTCATTTATCTAAAGAGTCATGTTTAATTATGATCTTTTATTAATACTAATTTTAATTGATTATTGTCCATTTTCTATGATTTACTTATCTCTGCATTAATTTTCCACCCATTGTTCTTCATTGGGGAAAAAAATCTTGTCTTTTTGTCCGTCCATCTTTCTCTTTGAATCAATCTGGGGCTCTGCGATGCAAGATGAACTCTTTTTTTTTAAAGCCATATTAATGTAAACGAGTCACCATTAACGTTGTGGAAAAGATGTGTCACTGTTAAAGTCTGCTTCTTGTCAGAGAGCTGGATTAAGTAGCTGAATAAATTCTCTCTGTGTGTCGTGAGCTTTGAGTTGATCCTGAGTTGTATGATAGAAGATGAACTCTTTGCGGATGTGTTATAATGTAGAGTTACTTCTGTTCTATTGTAAAATAGAATGTGTCAGCGTTAAAGTTTTGTTCCATGTAAAGAGTTATCTAAAATCAGAAAAAAAAATCTCTCTCTCTCTGTCTCTCTTTCGCTCTCTCACTCTCCATTAGATCGGCCCTGGTGCATGAGTTGGTTTGCAAAAAAAGGTAAGACTACTCATAGTGTCTCAACCTAATTTACAGACAACATGGATATCAATAAAAACAATAAAAGACAAATATGCCAAACATGTGGTCTGCCAGGAACAGCGGCGTTAATAACGACAACTCCAGATATGATTAACGGACCGTCATATGTGTCTGGAACTATCCGTCAGCCTCGTATCACCAGGAGATTACAGAGCAATCTGCTCACTGAGAGTGCGCTCTCTCTCTCTCTCTCTCTCTCTCTCTCTCTCTCTCTCCCTCTCCCTCTCTCTCTCTCTCTCTCTCTCTCTCTCTCTCTCTCTCTCTCTCTCTCTCTCTCTCTCTCTCTCTCTCTCTCTCTCTCTCTCCCTCTCTCTCTCTCTCTCTCTCTCTCTCTCTCTCTCTCCCTCCCCCTCTCTCTCTCTCTCTCTCTCCCTCTCTCTCTCTCTCTCTCTCTCCCTCTCTCTCTCTCCCTCTCTCTCTCTCTCTCTCTCTCTCTCTCTCTCTCTCTCTCTCTCTCTCGCTCTTTCACACACACACACACACGTAAAGTGCACTGTTCTGATTTTGGAGGGTAAGCTCTTCGCCGAATGACCTTTTGTTTAAATATCAAAACACAGAAGGTGCTTAAACACACTGCTGCCAAATATTTCATATCAGACGGGTTGTTCTATGGAAGCCCAGAGAGGCGAGTGAGAGAAAAAAATTCTGGTGATCCATTTTCTAAGTCTGATCTAAATTGTTTCCTCTCCTGTGTTTATGACTTAAGAACAAGTGGGAAAAAAAGGTTTTGCCAGGATAATCTTTCGAAGTTCCTTATTTTTTATTTTTTTTTATCTTTGAAACGGGGGAAGAACAGTTTTGTCAGGTGAAAAAAGGTTTCATCAGGATCGTTTTTCTATGTTACTTTTTATTTCACCTGAGGAAACAGGTGGGGAAAAAAACTTTCGGCGGGTGATTTTTAAAAAAAAATTTTTTTTTGTCAGGATAATTCTTCCGAGGGTTTGTTGTTTTAATACTCGTTTTGGCCACAAGAAGCTGAAGTGCACCACTACCCAATGTTCTAAATAGCCCAGTGAACAGCAACTGGGATTTCAATGTTGATTTCTAGTTGAATATGGGTGGTATTCGGTCTGAATTTCTAAGACTTTTTTTTTTTACCCTCTTCTAAACCAGCTAAAATGAGGTTACAACATTGTTTCACAAAACACAAATTTGTTTAATCATTTTGATCATTTGTTCTGTTGTATGTTGGAAGAGAGATCTCGTCTCATCATCAGCTGCTACTCTGGGGTCGGGTCGCGGTGGCAGCAAGCTAAGTAGGGCACTCCAGACGTCCCTCTCCCTAGCAGCACCCTAGCAGCGTTCCAAGGCCAGATTGGACATGTAGTCCCTCCAGTGAGTTCTGGATCTACCCCAGGTCTCCTCCCAGTTGGACGTGCCCAGACAACCTCCAAAGGAAGGCGTCCCGGAGGCATCCTAATCAGATGCCTGAACCACCTCAACTGACTCCTTTTGACACGGGGGAGCAGCGGCTCTACTCCGAACTCCCTCCGGATGTCCGAGCTCCTCACACTATGTCTAAGGCTGAGCCTAGACACTCTATGGAGGAAACTCATTTCAGCCATTTGTTTCTGTCATCTCATGCTTTCTGTCACTACCCAAAGCTCATGACCATAGGTGAGGGTTAGAATGAAGATTGACTGGTAAATTGAGAGCTTTGCCTTCCGGCTCAGCTCCCTCTTCACCACAATGGTCCGGTACAATGTCCACATTACTGCTGATACTGCACCAAGCCGCCTGTCAGTCTCCTGCTCCATCCTACCCTCACTTGTGAATAAGACCCTGAGATACTGGAACTCCTTCACTTGAGGGAACAACTCATCCCCAACCTGAAGGGAGCAATCCACCATTTTCCAGTAGCAAACCATGGCCTCAGATTTGGAGGTGCTGTCTCTCATCCTGACCATTTCACACTGAGCTGCAAACTGCCCCATTGCTCGCTGGAGGTCGCATTCTGATGAAGCCAACAAAACTACATCATCTGCGAAGAGCAGAGATGCAATTCTAAAGTTCCCAAAATGGACACAGTCCTCAACTTGGCTGTGCCTTGAGATCCTGTCCATGAATATCACAAACAGAATCGGAGACAAGGGGCAGCCAACACTCTGATGATAGGTCCAACACCCACTGAAAACTTGTTTGACTTTATGCCGAGAATACAAACACAGCTCTCACTTTGGTTATACAAGGCCTGGACGGCTTGTAGCACCTGCCTCTGTAAGATACTGGAAGACAAACTAGAAGATAAATGATTTTGTTTATTCTGAAGGTATTCTCCAAAGTCATATTGCATTGGTAGGCAAAATGTGGTCTACACGAAGACGTAATTTCAACGCATTTAATATTTCATGCAAAAGGTCATTAGCAGTAGTGAGCTGTCAGGATCATCAGGGCCTTCTCTGCTGGCCCTGTCAAAATCAAAATCATAATTTGTTTTTCATAGTTAAATTGAAGTGTGCCTGAAATGTGCCTGAATTCAATTACTTGTTTTCTCGTGGGGCTGAGCAGGGATTTCCTATGTCATCTAAACCCATCACAGCTCCTTGGACCATTGCTAGTGGTATTGCTAGCCTTTTGTTGAAGACCGAAACTGCAAACTGATAACTCAGAGTGACTGTGTCATCAGCCAATCAAATTTTGATGTGTAGTGACAGAACTCCCCAGGGGCCCTGCGATTTATTGGTACTAGCCTCCAGCGTCATCATCAAATTCGAGCGTGAGCCTTTGGCAGGTTGTAAGCGAACTAAGCATTCTGCATTCACAGCTACTGATGATGTTGTTGCTGATCTACTTCATGTTTTTTTTCTTTTTTTGCGAATCTGGGAGGATCTGCATTTTTTTACACGTTCTCCCAAAAGGACTAAAGGACTGGATGATTTTTGTGAGAGAAGGCTGCCACGAGCCTCTCAAGTGAGGTGAAACTTCAACTCCAGGTTGGTGTGCACAGTTTTCTTATTGAACTGAAGGCGGTGCACTGACAATATTGTGGCTATACTTTATTGAATTTGTTGAACTTGCACGAGTGACTGGTGAACTCTACATCAATTGTGGAAACTTGTTTGTTGTTTTTATTTTTGTGCCATGTGGTGTGCATGTGCAATCTGATTGCTGAGTGACATAAAGGAAGAGCTGAGGATGATGATGCAATAGCTGCTATAGTGCACAGTGGTGTGTGTGTGCATTGTGGGTGTTGAAGTTCAGCTGTCTTGTTGGTGTTGATGCTGTAGTGCATATAGTGCATGATGGTGTGTTTTGTATGTGGCTGTGTTGGCTAAGACGCCACTCTTTGCACACAGAGCCACAAGAAACGCCCGCCTCCATGAGTTGGGCGGGCTTTGGAAGGATTTGGGTTTGGGTATTAGAAGTTCGCGCACAGTACATCCGGGTACATGCAGGCACTGCCGGCACGGCTCCACAGCCAGGAGAACTCCAATTTCTCGGTCAATATAGCACACACTTAGGGATTTATCGCTTCAATAGACTATATGTGTGCTCAACACTGATTGGACAACCACATAAAAACCAATGGAATGTCCATTTAAAATAAAATTTAAATTTGATTAAAATCATGAAAGCTTGTTTAGGTCTCGAGAATTAGAGTTAATGACTTTTGACTTGACCCGATCAGTGTGCTTCGTGACTTGCCAGCTATTTCCGGCTTCTGCCTTCATGAGAGTCAACTTCGTGAGATCGATAACTGCTGTTACTATCTTTTCTCTCTATTATGCCCTAACCTCTTCATTTGTTCTGCTGATTACCTGTTTTATGTGCTTAGTTCACTTATCGCTAGATTCTCTAGTTTTCTTTTTCAAATGGCTCTTGTGTTTAGTAGGCAGCCTCTCATTTCTAGTTTGTTCCTAGTTTCAACCTTAGCCTAGCTTAGCAGTTAGCTCTATTGCGTTTGCGGTCAAAGCAGCCTCATTAAAACGATGGTGTGTGGTGACTGTTCCGCAGTTACAGATAGGTTGTCTCTATGAGAGAGCAGCCTCTTTCGGCTAGGATTACGTTAAACATGACAGGCACTCCAGATAGCATTACCCCTGGGCCTGACAGCAGACCTGCTATTGCGAGCACTAGCTCAGCCTCGTCGGCAGATGCGGCAGAGTTTGTCTCTGTTTACCGGCGCGGGAAGGCTCACAAGAGCAAGCCACTGGTCATGTGGCCTTGTCTGCAGTCACCACTCCCGACTGCAAACCGAGTTTCACCCCTCACCAGCCCCGT
>NC_079222.1:7936088-7958306 GCF_029633865.1 Lampris incognitus
GGGTGTAAAAATGTTCTTTTCAAACCTGCGTTAAATTCCCTTTAGGTCATTAGCCAGTTGATGATTCCATGCTAAGAACTAATTAATTAACTAGAGTTTCAATGTCCATTTGTACTATTTACAGAGGATTTGGCGACAGGTATGGGTGCAAGTCCATGAGTACTGGGTTGGCATCCAGCGCTTTACCTGTGCCCCCATCCATAGGGTTAGTGGTTGTGTCAGGAATTGCATCCGACGTAACATTTTGCCGAATCATGCGGATTGACAAGGCCATACTGGATCGGTCAAGACCCGGGTTAACAACGACCACCATCGGTGCTGTGCCCACACAGGGTACTGATGGAAACTATTAAATCCGCTGTGGCGACCCCTGGGAAACAGGGAACAAGCCGAAAGAAGAAGAAAAAGAAGACTATTCACAAAGGATTTGGGAATGTTCGCAGTCACAGAATTGTAAGCTGGTGACAGATTTACCCTTAACAGTAGAGTTTATATGGTCACACCTATTTAAATATGAAACTGATCATTGGTCTCAGTCGTTATGCAATGGTATTGTTTATAAGGGTGGGGGCACCTGCAGCCAGTTGAGACTGAAGAGGTCACTTAGGTGAGTGATGAAACGTTTCTCTTAATAAACGTCGTGTCCAGATGAACTGATTCAACTTTCTGTGATTTTCTTACCTGGATTATTACGTATGCATGAAGACATTTTGACTCATTTGGGTGAGGATTGTCTTAAACTTGTCCGTGAGTATAAGCAAATGGCGCGTAAGAGGGCAGGCTACATGAACCACCTAAGATTCACCCTCAGATGCAGACAGAACAGGATTACACCTAAGAGCCTGCAAATGTAATCTTTGGTCAAGGGCCACCGAGTTAATAAGATCCTCCAGAAGGCACAGAGCCAGCTGCTGAATGAACGGGTGAGACAAACTAGTTTTACCATCGACGCTTTGAAAGCCAAAGAGGAGCACATCCAAGAGAGACGAACGTCGCGTCGAGATGAGATCCCTTTCCAAAGTTTACCGTAAACCAACACATACTGATCAGTACCTAAGGTTTGAATCTCATCGTCCACTGCAGCACAAACTAGGAACCATCAGTACACTGAACCGCCAAGCTGACAACATCCCCACCGACACAGCGGCCGGGGAAGGGGAGAAATCCCACATGAAACAGGCCCTGGTTAAGTGTGGTTATCCTAACTGGGCGTTTGTCAAAGCCAGGAAGACGCCCAAACAGGGCACCAGCCGATCGAAGCGAGGAGAAGGCAAACAGCTGCCTAAGCATAAACCAGCGGGGATTCCGTATGTGGCGGGAGTGTCGGAAAAGTTGAGACGTGTATTTTCCAAACACCGCGTCTCGGTTGCTTTTCAACCCCGAAACACGCTGAGCCAGAAACTGGTCCACCCCAAGGATCGGGTACCCCGGCACAAGCAGAGTAATATAGTGTACGCTGTTAAGGGCCAGGAGGATTGCCGTGACTTGTACATCAGGGAATCCAAACAGACGCTGGCCAAGAGGACGGCACAACACAGGAGAGCTAGCACGTCAGGCCAGGACTCCGCAGTCTACACCATCTACAGGCCAGTGGCCACTCTTTCAAGGATGAGGATGTGCACATCCTTGGTAGGGAGGAGCGCTGGTTTGAATGGGGAGTCAATGGGGGCTAAGAGTACATCTGTCACCATCTTACAATGCTGTGATTGCAACGACTCCCAAATCCTATGTGAATAGCACACATGGCCATTGACACTCTAGTTAATGGTCACGCCCATATTTGCATATGAACCCGATCGTTGGTTTGGGTCGTTATGCCACTGTGTTGTTCATAAGGGTGGGGATACCCGCCGTCAGCTGAGACTGACGAGGTCAGTGAAGCGTTTCTCTCAGTAAACGTTGTCTCCAGATGAACTGATCCAGCTTTCTCCGACGGTCCCAGGAAGATTTGTCGTTCAAGTGTGCTGAAGTTGCATATCACATGACACGGTTAAGCTACGTTAAAGGTTATAAATGAATTAGCAAAAGCAATACTTTCCACTCATATCCTGGGATGTTTGGTTTGAAAGAGAACTTAATTTAATTGCAATTATTATCCAATTAACTCCCCCCTCCTCGTTCTTCTGTTTTTATGTGCGGATGTCTCTCACCGTTCTAACACTCAGTCTGTGTTGGGTGTTTTGTCAGAGGGGTTGTTAGTTGGGGTGCTGTAACTGTGGGCTCCCCCTCATGCTCCTGCATGGGGCGCTGGTTTCTCTGCTACTCTGCTCTGTGCTGGACTGTTATGGTGTGTAACCAGATGCGGAAAGAACAGCAAAATATTCCGTTCATTAGCGTGCGATAAATGTGGAACGTGCAGTTTCTCTGTTTATTTCTTTATTTACACGTATGAAAAATTACAAAAAAGATACAATATGTAATTGGAAACAGGATGCGAAGGAGCACTGCCTAAACACCCTCAAGGTGGCTTGAAACGTGGCATCCTCCAGGCAGCGTGCTACAGGAAACAATCCCAGCAGTGTGGTACGCACAGTTTGTGTGTATCCGTCAATAATTCCAGATATAGCAAGAGACGGAGACACACTTTTCAGCTCAGCACCCGACAACGATGCACCCCATCAACACCCATGTTACACAGCTACAATGAACCCATCAAAGTCAAAAGACACACACACACACACATCAAGAACACTCATTAATGATACATGCAAGAATACAACACTATCATTAACAAAGAACATGCACACGTGATGTGGCTTAGAGTTTTCATAACACAAGAAAGATAGGTGAAAATAAACACAAATTACACACACACACACACACACACACACACACACACACACACACACACATAAAAACAGCTGGAAGCACTGATTTCACTTTGAAAGAGCACTGACCAGTGGGGGAAACTCCCACTTTTGTGTTGACCAGCGCCATCATTGGTCAGCCGACAGATCGTGTCACTTAAGTGACGTTATATTGTATATACATTATATTGTATATACGTTATAATTCTGTTATCCGCTTTCAATACTGTATTATGTAAATTGTGTAAGCACAACATCCATTGCACGTTGTCCGTCTCAGGGGAGCGACCCCTCCTCTGTTGCTCTCCCCGAGCGTTCTTCCTGTTTTTTTCTCCCTGATAAAGGGTTGGGGTTTTTTTTTGTTTTTTTTAGGGAGTTGTTCTTTATCCGATGCGAGGGTCTAAGGACAGGACGTTGTGTTGCTGTAAAGCCCCTTGAGGCAAATTTGTAATTTGTGATATTGGTCTGCACAAATTAAATTGACTTGATGTTGTTGGTCACCTGATCTAGCAGCTCAGTCTTGTCAGACTGATCACTCACTCACTCAGTCACTCAGTCGGTCAGTCAGTCAGTCAGTCGGTCGGTCAGTCAGTCAGTTAGTCACTCACTCAGTCGGTCAGTCAGTCAGTCGGTCGGTCAGTCACTCAGTCAGTCGGTCAGTCAGTCAGTCACTCAGTCAGTCAGTCAGTCACTCAGTCAGTCAGTCGGTCAGTCAGTCACTCAGTCAGTCAGTCACTCAGTCAGTCAGTCAGTCACTCAGTCAGTCAGTCGGTCAGTCAGTCAGTCAGTCAGTCAGTCACTCAGTCAGTCGGTCGGTCAGTCAGTCAGTCAGTCACTCAGTCAGTCAGTCGGTCGGTCGGTCGGTCAGTCACTCACTCAGTCAGTCAGTCAGTCACTCAGTCAGTCGGTCGGTCAGTCACTCAGTCAGTCAGTCAGTCAGTCACTCAGTCAGTCGGTCGGTCAGTCAGTCAGTCGGTCGGTCAGTCGGTCGGTCAGTCAGTCGGTCGGTCAGTCAGTCAGTCAGTCAGTCAGTCGGTCGGTCAGTCAGTCAGTCACTCAGTCAGTCAGTCAGTCAGTCACTCAGTCGGTCAGTCAGTCAGTCACTCAGTCGGTCAGTCGGTCGGTCGGTCGGTCGGTCGGTCGGTCGGTCGGTCGGTCAGTCAGTCAGTCAGTCACTCAGTCAGTCGGTCAGTCGGCCGCTCGGTCGGTCGGTCAGTCACTCAGTCGGTCAGTCAGTCAGTCAGTCGGTCGGTCTCGGTCGGTCGGTCGGTCGGTCGGTCAGTCGGTCAGTCAGTCAGTCAGTTGGTCATTCAGTCAGTCAGTCACTCAGTCAGTCAGTCAGTCAGTCAGTCAGTCACTCAGTCGGTCAGTCAGTCGGTCAGTTGGTCGGTCGGTCGGTCGGTCTCGGTCGGTCGGTCGGTCGGTCGGTCGGTCGGTCGGTCTCGGTCGGTCGGTCGGTCGGTCGGTCGGTCAGTCAGTCAGTCGGTCGGTCGGTCGGTCGGTCATTCTCTCTAAACGTGGTCCTTCAGCAACATTTGCGTTTGCAGGGCTGGCCTGTTGGTGCGGTCCAGCCAACAACACAACTGCATTGTTTGTAATGTGACTGTGGGACAGCGAGTGTCATTGTAAAGCCAGTTAAAAACAATTCTAGCCTGGCCCCAAATGAATCAAAACTGACATTCTTCTGTGTGAGCTACAGACTTGGGGAAAACAAAGGCCGATAAACTTTACATTTGCAGGGCTAACTTAAGCCACAGACGGTCTCTAAGCCCGACTGCTGGGCTGGTTTGTTGCGTTGTCCGGCTAACTTGTATTTTAAATCCCACCTCTTACTCGCGTCAGTGTCGGTTATCCGCCCATTGTGTCAAGTCAAGTCAATTTTATTATTTGTGTAGCCCAACATCACAAATTACAACTTTGCCTCACGGGGCCTTACAGCAACACAACATCCCGTCCTTAGACCCTCGCATCGGATAAGGAACAACTCCTTAAAAAAACCCTAAAAAAATTGTGCGCTAATGCTAATTACACTTGATGTGAGATGTGCTCTCCGCTATGATGTAATTACTGTTTTGTTGTGTTAAACGCCTGCAGGTCGACACGTGAATATGTCTGCTCATTGCCGACTGCCTCGTAAGTCGACTTGGATCGAAGCGTCTGCCAAGTGAGTCAACGCAATGCAAATCTAACGGGGCTGTACTGTAATTTTATGGATGCTATCATTGAGAGTGCACATCGAGACCATGAGCTCACTCGGTTTTGGCTTTGGTGGCTTTTTCCTTCCTTCCTTCCTTCCTTCCTTCCTTCCTTCCTTCCTTCCTTCCTTCCTTCCTTCCTTCCTTCCCAGCCATTCATCCATTATCCAAGCTGCTTATCCAAATTAGCATCGCGGGGATGCTGGGGCCTATCCCAGTACGGCCAAGTCACCTGACCTACAGGTCTTTGGACTGTGGGAGGAAACCGGAGCCCCCGGAGGAAACCCACGCAGGCACGACCCGGGACGACCCCCAAGGTTGAACCACCCCGGGGCTCGAACCCAGGACCTTCTTGCTGTGAGGCGACTGTGCTAACCACTGCGCCGCCGTGCCGCCCATTCCTTCCTTTTTTCCTTTTGTTAAACAACGTTAATACAGTATTTTCTGTGCTTTACGGTAATGCTTTTACACAGTTTCACAGCTTGCTAGACTAAAAACACTTCGAAACTGTTGAGGTACACAGATAGAGGAGTGCTGTATCTCCTTTGAAAACGGACATGTTGAAAGAGAGGAAAGCAGGCATGTGGGAGAAGAGAAAAAAGAGAGAAGGAAAGAGATTTGGCCTGAACTTGACCCCCTACCTCCCTCTCTCTCTCTCTCTCTCTCTCTCTCTCTCTCTCTCTCTCTCTCTCTCTCTCTCTCTCTCTCTCTCTCTCTCTCTCTCTCTCTCTCTCTCTCTCTCTCTCTGCAGACACCTGTGTAAACCACTGCCACCATCTGCTTGGCACCCTCCTCTTTTTCTGCAAAACAGCCAGGCCAGGGATAACACACATACTTATACAAACACATGAACGTGCGCACACACACACACACACAGGTGCATAAACATAGATTCACAGACAACCAAATCCAACAACTTTTGAGTAAACTCTCCCATGGAAAAGTGGAAAACTCTATTGGGTTTTCGAGCGCTGCGTCAAGCTGCCGTGTGAGGGGTCAAACCAACATTAAAAAGTGACTCATACGCTTTAAGCTAATGCTCCTTTTCACACCGTGTTGGGCTTCAGGCGACGGGGCATCGTTTACCGATAGACAGGATATGACATCACCCTCCCAGCGAGCACAGCGTACAGAAGTCTAATTCAGGCTTTGCTCGCAGCACTTAATGTAAAACCTTAAAGTGGTTTCACCCTCAGCGTGGAGGTTTTGTACAGGTGGAAGTAAGGCACATGAACTCTAGTGCAGACCCACTAACCTGGACGGCCTGTATCAATATGCATTTTAGCACTATTATAATAGTTACTACGATTAAACTACTATTACTGCTACTACTACTACTACTACTTTTGGCTGCTCCCATTAGGGGTCGCCACAGCGGATCATCTGTTTCCATCTCTTCCTGTCCTCTGCATCTTCCTCTGTCACACCAGCCACCTGCATGTCCTCCCTCACCACATCCATAAACCTCTTTGGCCTTCCTCTTTTCCTCTTCCCTGGCAGCTCCATATTCAGCATCCTTCTCCCAATATAATTTCCAATCCGGAAGTCGGCCCGCCACAGTCCCCGCCTTTGCCTGCCGCCCGGCCTGCACTGCACCCTACCGCAATGCTCATCCCCACATGTGGTGGGTCCACGGGGTGGTGGCTCCATGTTGTTTTTTCGGGCTGGGCCCGACCGGGCCCCATGAGCCAAGGCCTGGCCACCAGACGCTCGCCGACGAGCTCCCTCCCCAGGTCTGGCTCCAGGAGGGGGCCCCAGTTTCCCTTTTCTGGGCGAGGTGCTGTAGCCCCGTTGGTGTTCTTTCATTGGGTTTCTTGGGAATCGCTCGTAGTCTGGCCCCTCCCCTGGGACCAGTTTGCCTCGGGAGACCCTATCCGGAGATATTGCCCCTGACAACACAGCTCCCAGGATCAGCGGGACACCCAAAATCCCCTTCACCACGTTAAGGTGGCGATACACCCAATATACCCAGCATCTCTCCTCCACACATGTCCAAGCCATCTCAATCTTGCCTCTCTTGCTTTGTCTCCAAACCATCCAACCTGAGCGGTCCCTCTAATATACTCGTTCCTAATCCTGTCCTTCTTCATCACTCCCAATGAGAATCTTAGCATCTTCAACTCTGCCACCTCCACCTCCTGTCTCTTCATCAGTGCCACTGTCTCCAAACCATATACAGTGGCTTGCGAAAGTATTCATACCCCTTGAACTTTTCCACATATTGTCACGTTACGACCACAAACATAAATATGTTTTATTGGAATTTTATGTGAAAGACCAACACAAAGTGGCACACAATTGTGAAGTACAAAGAAAATTATACATGATTTTAAATTTTTTGTACAATAAAAAACTGAAAAGTGCGGTGTGCAAAAGTATTCAGCCCCCTTTTCTCTGAGTGCAACCAATTGCCTTCAGAAGTTGCCTGATGAGTGCTGAATGATCGAATGTTGACCTAATGACTAAATAGATTCAACCTGTGTGTAATCTAATCTCAGTACAAATACAGCTGTTCTGTGATGGCCTCAGAGGTTTGTTAAGAGAATATTGGGGAGCAAACAGCATCATGAAGTCCAAGGAACACACCAGACAGGTCAGGGATAAAGTTGTGGAGAAGTTTAAAGCAGGATTAGGCTATAAAAGATTTCCCAAGCTTTGAACATCTCACGGAGCACTGTTCAATCCATCATCCGGAAATGGAAAGAGTATGGCACAACTGCAAACCTACCAAGACACGGCCGTCCACCTAAACTTACAGGCCGAACAAGGAGAGCACTGATCAGAGATGCAGCCAAGAGGCCCATGGTGACTCTGGACGAACTGCAGAGATCCACAGCTCAGGTGGGGGAATCTGTCCACAGGACAACTATTGGTCGTGCTCTGCACAAATCTGGCCTTTATGGAAGAGTGGCAAGAAGAAAGCCATTGTTAAAAGAAAACCATAAGAAGTCCCGTTTGCAGTTTGCCAGAAGCCATGTGGGGGACACAGCAAACATGTGGAAGAAGGTGCTCTGGTCAGATGAGACCAAAATTGAACTTTTTGGCCTAAATGCAAAACGCTATGTGTGGCGGAAAACTAACACTGCACATCACTCTGAACACACCATCCCCACTGTCAAACATGGTGGTGGCAGCATCAAGCTCTGGGGGTGCTTCTCTTCAGCAGGGACAGGGAAGATGGTCAGAGTTGATGGGAAGATGGATGGAGCCAAATACAGGGCAATCTTGGAAGAAAACCTGTTGGAGTCTGCAAAAGACTTGAGACTGGGGCGGAGGTTCACCTTCCAGCAGGACAATGACCCTAAACATAAAGCCAGGGCTACAATGGACTGGTTTAAAACAAAACATATTCATGTGTTAGAATGGCCCAGTCAAAGTCCAGACCTAAAGCCAATTGAGAATCTGTGGCAAGATCTGAAAACTGCTGTTCACAAACGCTCTCCATCTAGTCTGACTGAGCTTGAGCTGTTTTGCAAAGAAGAATGGGCAAAAATTTCAGTCTCTAGATGTGCAAAGCTGATAGAGACATACCCCAAAAGACTTGCAGCTGTAATTGCAGCAAAAGGCAGTTCCACCAAGTATTGACTCAGGGGGGCTGAATACTTTTGCACACCGCACTTTTCAGTTTTTTATTGGTAAAATTTTTTTTAAATCATGTATAATTTTCTTTGTACTTCACAATTGTGTGCCACTTTGTGTTGGTCTTTCACATAAAATTCCAATAAAATATATTTATGTTTGTGGTCGTAATGTGACAAAATGTGGAAAAGATCAAGGGGTATGAATACTTTTGCAAGCCACTGTAACATAGCTGGTCTCACTACCATCTTGCAAACCTTCCCTTTAACCCTTGCTGGTACTCTTCTGTCACAAGTCACTCCTGACACTCTTCTCCACCCACTCCACCCTGCCTGCACTCTCTTCTTCACCTCTCTTCTGCACTCCCCGTTACTTTGGACAGTTGACCCCAAGTATTTAAACTCATATACCTTCGTTACCTCTACTCCTTGCATCCTCACCTCTTTCCTCCCTCTCATTCACACATATGTATTCTGTCTGGCTCTCTCTGCCTTAACATGAAGGACACAAGGACACCCCCCAACCCCCCCCCCCTACAGACCTACATAGACTATGTACACAGAATTCATACATTATATGCACAATAATCAAAAGTACACAATAACACAACAATGTAAGGTGCATATGGGTGCGTCAGCTGTTCAGCAACCTGACTGCCTGTGGAAAGAAACTATTACTGAGATGGGTGGTGTGTGATTTGATGCTCCGGTAACGATTTTTAGATGGAAGGCACGAGAACAGAACATGAGCGGGGTGGCTGGTGTCCTTAATGATGTTTTGGGCTTTCCTTTTGCAGCGAGTGGTGTAAATATTATGAAGTTGTGGTAGTTCTGTCAGTGAGATTTGCTGCTGCCTGCCTTTACAGTCCTTGGAAGCAGTCTGCAGTCCTGAGCTGTCAGGTTGCCAAACCACACTGTGATACAGCCTGTCAAGACACTCTCCATAGTACTGCGCTAGAAGTTCATAAGAGTTTTGGTACTCAGAAAGTTTCGGTCTCTGCTGTGCCTTCTTGAGGATACAAATGGTGTTGAGAGACCATATGAGGGTGTCTGTGATGTGCAAACTGAGAAATCTAAAACTGTCCACAATTTCAACACGTGACCCATTGATGGAACTAATATGATTTCCACTGACCTTTCGAAAGTCAACAATGATTTCTTTTGTCTTACTGACATTTAAAGAAAGGTTATTATCGTGGCACCATATGGTTAAATCTTCCGTTTCCCTCCTGTAGGCCCTCTCATCACTGTTGCCTGTTGGTCCAGTCACTGCGGTGTCATCTGCGAATTTAAATGTAAACAGACTGTACGATAGGGAACTGAGACAGCAGCCCTGAGGTGCGCCAGTCCTAAGAACTAATATCGATGAGTATGTTTTACCTGTTCTCACAGTCTGGGCCTGCCTGTCAGGAAATCAAACAACCAATTAAAAATAGAGTTGCCCAGACCAAGACCTCTGAGAATCTACACCAGTTTGGATGGTACAGTTGTATTAAAAGCAGAGCTGTGGGGCATCTGGGTGGTGTGGCGGTCTGTTCCGTTGTCTACCAACACAGAAATCGCCAGTTCGAACCACCGCATTACCTCCGGCTTGGTCGGGCGCCCCTGCAGACACAATTGGCCGTGTCTGTGTTTTTGGAAACCGGATGTGGGTATGTGTCCTGGTCGCTGCACTAAGCACCTCCTCTGGTCGGTCGGGGCGCCTGTTCAGGGAGGAGGGGGACCTGGGGGAAATAGCGTGATCCTCCCACGCGCTACGGCCCCCTGGCGAAACTCCTCACTGTCGGGTGAAAAGAAGCGGCTGGTGACTCCACATGTATGGGAGGAGGCATGTGGTAGTCTGCAGCCCTCCCCGGATCGGCAGAAAGGGTGGAGCAGCGACTGGGACGGCTCGGAAGAGTGGGGTAATTGGCCAAGTACAATTGAGGAGAAAAAGTGTGGAAAAAATCCCCCCCCCCAAAAAAAAAATAAAAATAAGCAGAGCTGTAATAAATAAACAATATTCTGACATTGGTATTGTTCTTTTCAGGGTGTACTAAAGCAGTATGCAGAGCAAGAGATCTGCTGGAACAGTGGGCTGCCACACCGGGAGCAGGAACTGAGGACCCAAACGCAGACAGCAGAGACAAGCAGGGTAAGAGCAACGATATAATGGTCAACAGTCCGAAATAACAGGAAACGTACGAACAGAAAGGAAGGCTCGGGGACAAGACATGAAGCAACGGGCTAACATAACAGTCTGACAAAGAGACAGGGCCACCAGGGGGAATATAGCTGCTGGGGAGCCAATCAGAGAATGGGGAACAGGTGCACAAGGCAGGGGCAGGAACAGAACTGGCAAGAGCAGTGAGCCTTCCAAATAAAACAGGAAACACAGACAACTGTCATAAGCAAACTGTAATGGGTCAAGCGTGGCAAGACTGTTACATTTTATATAGGGTATGACCAATCTGTACAGACACTTCATAATAACAGCTAGTTATTATACTGGTTTACAATATTTTTATGGTCTTTTAAAACACCATATAGACAATATTGTAGACAATATTACAGTAATAGTGCTTAACTAATTTTATACTTAATTTAAAGTTATCAATAAAGGTCGAATAGTTATGTTATCGTGTTGATGTAATTTTTATAGCGTTATTAGAGGTGTTATATAATCATAATGTATCTAAGAAACAGGAAAAAACTGTAGCAACACTATCAGTAGCACTTTAGTACAACTAAAAGTTTTTCTATGATATTGCTATAGTAATTTGTTTTTGTATGTACAAATATTATAGATAGAATTATAGTAACACTATAGACTGATGAGAAAATACTGAAGGATTCTAATAAATTGTCAATTAAAGTGTTTTAGTGATACGTTAGACTGACAGAAAACTATAGGATTACCACTCGTAATAATAATAACAAAAATAATGCATTTCATTTGTATAGCACTTTTCAAGGTACACAGAGGCTTTACATCGGATAAATTATCATAAAAGCAACACACATGTAACACACCATAATACTCTTAACATTAAAAGCAATTCTAAAAAAAAAAGGAATTTGATTGATTTTAACGTGGACAGATCAGTACAGTGGTTTTATGTGTTGAGGAAACACAAAAAGTTTTATGTGTTTGAGGAAAGAGAGAGGGAGCAGCTACGGAGGTGGATTTGACGTTTCCAGTTCCGGTGCTTGGTCCTTGTTTTTATGTTTTTCACTGAAACTTGGTTAGACCAAGACAACAGCGCAATTGTTCTTATTGAGTCAACCCCTGCCAGTTTCAGTTTTGTGAGCGAAACCAGACAGCACAAGAAAAGAGGTGGAGTTGCCATTTTGTTTAATGATTTGCTCCAATGCAAAAAGAAGATATCTTGTGGAAATGTTGGTTCTTTTGAATTTGTGGCTTTTCAATTGAATACCTCTCCTCGAGTTATATCTTTAAATATCTGTTGGCCACCTAAATACAATGCAAACGTTTTTGATGGCTTAACTGAGCTGCTGTCTATAATCTGTATTGAATTTGACAGTGTAGTTATTGCTGGTGATTTAAACATCCATGCTGACAACCCCCAGGACAGAGGAACTAAAAACGCTGTGTTGTGTTCTTGATAACTATGGACTGACTCAGCATGTGACGGACCCCACACAAAACAAGGGGCACACTCTTGACTTAATTATCTCCAAGGGTCCAAACATTGCTTAGGGTGTGGTGACCGATGTCGTTCTCTCTGATCATTCCTGTGTTTTCTTTGAGAGTACTATCTCCATATCACTGAAAACACCACTGAAATATTTATTCAGGCTTTCTCTTCCACCCCCGCCCTCTCTTGGGTCTCAGTCATTGACCTTGCAAATAAATTTAATTCCAAAATTACAGATGTTATTAATACTATTGCATCAGCTAAGGTGAATGTGGTCTCTGGTAAGAAAAGATTCCCATGGAGATGTGCTATGCTGGTCAGAATAGAAAAAAGAGAGTGTTGTAAAACTGAACGCAGGTGGTAAAAAAAAATCTTGCTGTTCACTATGAAATCTGTAAAGAGAGACTGTACATTTATAATTTGGAACTGAGAAATACAAGGCAGTCTTACTTCTCTGATGTCATTGCAAAAAACAATAATATTGTACGTACCTTGTTTTTTACTGGCGACAGGCTCACAAACCCCCCAGTGGCAGTTACCTCTGACTTTTTATCTACCAGGGCCTGCAATGAATTTGCCTCCTTCTTTAATGACAAAATTCAGGAAATTAGACAGGCAACCAGAGCCTCCATACTAGATACAGCGCATGTGTTGTCCCTAAGCCCACCTAAAATCAATTCAAATACCATGTCACAGTTTGATCCGTGAGACAGTTGGTCAAACTGGAGTAAGTTGTAGTGGTGATGGATTTAGTGGAGATGTAGAGCTGGACATCATCGGCATAACACTGGATGTGGAGCCCATGATGATGTATGATGTTACCAAGGGAGAGCATGTTAAGTATGAACAGGAGAGGGCCAAACATCGAACCATGGGGGACACCTTGGGACAGAGGAGCGGTAAATGAAGTGCCGTTGTTGAAGTTGATGAACTGTTGTCTGTTTGTGAGATCGAATTTTAGCCAGGAGAGGGCAGTGCTGGTGATGTTGAGAGATGATTCAAGGTGGGAGAGAAGAATGGTGCAGTTGATGTTGCCAAAAGCTGAGGTGAGGTCGAGGAGGATGAGAATGCTGAGGGCCAGAGTCTGAGGAGAGGAGGAGGTCGTTAGTGACTTTAAGGAGGGCTGTTTCTGTGTTGTGCCGTGAGCAGAAACAATGTTACAATGTTACAATTTCATTTAGCAGATGCTTTTATCCAAAGCAACGTACATCTGAGAGTTAATACAACATAAGCAAGGATCTAGTCAGGAGACAACAATGCAAGTAAGTGCCAAAAATTAGGTTTAAATCCGATAGGACATAGGTGTCAACAGGCAGTGCACAAAGACAATGCAGAGGATGCCTAGAAGCATGTTTTTTGTCTTTTTTTGTTTTTAAAAAATATATATTTATTAATACCATCAGGTGTGGAGGAGTTCATCAAAGGGCTGGGTCTTTAGCTTCTTCTTAACGATGGAGATGGACTTAGCAGATCGAATGGAGTCTGGTAACTCGTTCCGCCACTGGGGAACCACAGAAAGGAAGAGTCTGGCTAGTGACTTAGGACCCCATTGTGGCGGAAGTGCCAGGCGTTTTTCATTGGCAGAGTGTAGGCAGGAGCCGTTTTAGTTGATGTTTTGTAAGCGAGCCTCAAGGTTTTGAATTTGATGCAGGCAGCTACTGGGAGCCAGTGGAGGGATATGAACAGCGGAGTGACATGTGCTGTTTTGGGTTGCTTGAAGACCAGACACGCCACTGTGTTCTGGATCATTTGCAGAGGTCTGAAAGTGCATGCAGGAAACCAAATTAAAATGGTTTGAACGGGTCGTTGTAGATGAGGTGAGCTTTGAGTTGGCAGGCGATGACACGTTCCAGCATTTTTGGCAGAAAGGGGGGATTGGAGATAGGCTGACAATTGCTCATGATATCAGGGTTGAGTCCAAGTTTTTGAGGGTGGGGTTGAGAGCAGCCAGTTTAAGTGTGTGGGGGACTGAACCAGATCTGAAGGAAGAGTTAATGATTTATGTGATGATGAGGAGATAGGTTTGGAGACAGTCCTTCACATGACTGAATGGGATGGTATCCAGAGGACAAGTGGAGCTTCTCATTGGACAGCTCTATTGGGGACATGGGAGAATTTTGACAGGGACTGAGTGGTAAAAGGTGGTGGAGGTGGGGAGGGGGGTGGTCAGGTTTGCTCTAGATAGTGTCAATTTTAGATTGGAAAAATCAGAGGAATGAGTTGCAATTGCTAACTGTGAAGGAACTGGAGGTATTGTCACTGGGTTTGATAAGTTTGTTTATTGTGGAAAAGAGAGCCTAGGGGTTGGTGGACCGGAGTGTATGAGGTGTGACTAGTAGGTGGACCGGGCTGTGATGAGCGCGCATTTGTTTTGTTAAAGGTAATCTGTGCAGGCTTGGAGATGAGGTTTCAGTGAGGCAGAAGAAATCAAGGTTACTGTCAGTTATATATTCATTCAGAATGAGGCTTTTGTTATTGAGTGAATGTGTGTTGAGCAAAACCAGTTTCAGATGATGTTGCTTTATGAAAGGTTGTGAGGACTGAGGAAGGGGACAGAGATTGGACTGTCATTTGTTGTGTTAATGGGGAGGGTAATTATGTCTCTTGGTAATATGGTTAGGAATGGGGAGAGGTAGAACAACAGTGTGATCACACCACAAAGGCGAGCTGGTGTGAGCAAACGATGCAATAGTCATTGTTGTGGGCAAAGGGGAAGAATAGGGTTCAGGAAGGTATGTGTGTGATGTAGTCAATCATGTGTGTAGGACAGACCAACATGCTGCAAATTCAGGTGCATGTTCAGGTGAATACTGTCCCTTCAGTACAGAGAGGGGTGCTCCTGGAACAAGTCAAGGCTATGACTCAAACCAATGTTGAAGATCCTGCCCACGCCCCACACAATGACCCAGTGTGGGAATTGGGCCAGAAATAAAAGCGGGTTTTCCACAACTATTGAGTTGATTGAAAAGGTGGATAAAATAATCTAATTGTCAGCTTGGATAGTCAGCTGTTACTTTCTTGAAACGGATGTTCTGGACCATGGAGTCCCCGATAGAGTCCCCGATGATCAAGGTAGTGGGGGGGGTGTGACTGAATGACATTGCTGGCAGGGAGAACCATCTGAGGGGATGAATGTTGTTGGCTTGAGGAAGTGGTATTGGGACTTGGAGTGACCAACCTGCCCGAATGCCAGGGAAGACAATGCAGGGGGCCCCATGCAGGAGGACCCGCATTGGCAGCGTGAGGTGGGTCGGCCACCGTAGCAGCTGGGGCATCTGTTGCAGACTGTAGACTGTGTGGCTGTAATGTCAGTAAAGTCGGATGAAAGAGAGTCCTTTTTTGGAGTTAATCTGAGCGCTGTTGTATATCATCCTTTAGGTTAGTAATGTCATTTATTGCTTTTTAGGCCATCCTCGCAAGGCATAGTGATGTTAAACCGATTGATCGATGTTCACAGAAAAGAAAGTAGAAGTTAGCCATTAGCTGCATTAGCCGTTAGTGCCATCAGCTGAGGGATGAGTCCACACGGTTCTCACCAAGCATGCAGGGATTCAGTGTAGCAACCGATGATCAGGTAAAGTCTATAAAACAGGCCAACCATGAACTCAATTAGAATAATCCAAAAGGTCTCTAGGAGTTGTTAAAATTTTGTTAAAAGTTAAAAAGTAAGCAGTGCTACAAACAAACCACAGCTGGCAACTAGAACTGGAAATCAGAACCCTTGAGGCCGCCCCATGAACTGCCACTCAGAGAGTCCAGCATGTCCGGTATAAGAGGGATGGGATGATGTTCCGGCACTGATTTACTATTCAACTCCCTGTGGTCACAACACAGGCAAAGACTTCCATCCTTCTTTCTCATGCACGCCACAGGAGAGGAGTATGGGGATCTAAGGGGTGAGCCAACCTTTGTTCAGTAGGTCCTGGACATACTCCTTCACCTCTGCATGGAGCGGCTCAGGGGTGGATATGTATATCATCTGAACAGAAGTGGGATCACTAAGTGTGATGTGTATGTTCCGTGTCGGTATACTGCCAATATAATTCTCTTCATATGCAAATGCTCTCTCACTGCTTCCCTCTGGTGCTCAGACAAGTCTTCCAGGCCAACAGGAGGGTCCCACATTGGTCTGTGTTTTTTTCCAGGGCACATGTTTTCTCCCTCTCTCTGCATTCCTGTGCTCACAGGGTTTATGCTGACTCCAGAGCAGATGGAATGGTGGGTGGAAGTTGAGGCTGAGATTTCAGGCTGGTCAGGAGAGAGTATGGCAGCATGCACAGCTTTTACTGTATCAAGGTGGCCAAGGAAGGAGCACTGGTCCAATAAAATGAGGTGGTTAGTGGTGTTGGCAAATGACATGTTGATTGAATACCTTTTTCCCCCAATGTTGGTCTTTACCAGGCCTTCCAGTAGTGGGTGCAGGTCACTGGGGTGAAGAAGACCTCTTGACCCTTGAATATGGCCACCAGAGGGGCTGGCAGAGAAATGGTTGTCACCTTGTTGGCAGACAAGTGGACTCTTCTGCGGCCCATTGTCACCACTCCAACACTTTAATAAAGGTCTGGCATCTGGATGAATTTCCGTTGCCTTGGTCACGGGCACAGACGGGAGTATTAACCCTAACATACATGTCTTTTTGATGGTGGGAGGAAACCGAAGCACCCGCAGGAAACCCACACAGACACGGGGAGAACATGCAAACTCCACACAGAAAGGACCTGGGATGGGCGGGAGTTTGAACCCAGGACCTTCTTGCTGTGAGGCAACAGTGCTAACCACTGGGCCACCACGCCACCCCATGTTGTCTAAGGCCATGTCCATACTAATCCAGAGAAATATTAAAACTCTTTTTTGATGTTGAAAACGGGCCAAAAGGTTCCCGCCCACACTAGCATTTTCATATCATTTCCAGAAATTCCCACCATCCACATCGAAGCACCACAGAAAAACGCTTAAGGGCAGCATGGTGGCCGAGTGGTTAGCTCTGGCACCTCACAGCAAGAAGGTCCTGGGTTCAAAACCTGGGGTTGTCCAACCTTGCATGTTCTCCCCGTGTCTGTGGTGGGTTTTCTCCGGGTGTTCCGGTTTCCCCCACCATCAAAAGAAACATGCATGTTAGGATTTATGCTCCTGTCTGTGCTCCTGACCAAGGCAACGGGAAAAGAGCTGGAGACGGTCCCCGGGGCGCAGCATCAAGGTGGCAGCCCACTGCCCCGAGCTACGCAGATCACAGCTAGGAGGGGTTAATTTGCAGTAACCGAATTTCCCCAAGGGGATTAATAAAGGAAACTTAATGAATTAATCAAATTCCGCTGTTGGGCAACTGCAGGCCAATAGATGTCCAGAGCCTCAATCACTTGACAATCATCCACAAGAGATAACATGACAGCAGTGCGCAAGTGTTTCGATATCTAGTACTTTATACCATAGTAGTCATTGTAGAAGTCCTTCTTGTATTTCTCATGTATCTGTCCCTTATTAGTACTTTAATACTATTACTAGTAATTTAACACTAATAGTCACCGTAGAAGGCCTCCTTCATGTATTTATCCTGTATTAGTAATGTACTATACAGTAGTAGTCATCGCTTAACACCTCCCTCGTGTATTTATCCTGTATCTATTCTGTGTTAGTACTGTATGCACTAGTTGTTGCATAAGTCCTCCTTCATGTAGTTATCCTGTACTGTATCTAGTCTGTATTCTCACCAAAGATTGTTCTCAATTAAATAAAAGAGCCAGACATATTTCAAATTACACAAGTGTGTCTTCACGGACTTCTCACCAGACCTCAGGTCTTCTGGGTTGTGCGCCGTTCAGCTGACTGGCCTTGAAGACGAGCTCAAAGTTTGTCTCGCACACGTTTTAGAGCGAAACCTTCAAAACCCTTCTTTCGACACATCTGCAGATGGTGCGGGTTTTTCAGATAGAGGGCGCTATTTGGGTTGAGCTCACACGGCAGGTGGGGAGAGGCAGGAATGTTCCAGAAATGCTACCACCAAGGACTCATTATACCCATTACAACATAAAATCACTCACACCCAATGAAAGCACAAAAACACATGTGCAAACAAACATACTGTACATGCATGCAGTCGCGCGTGCACACACACACACACACACACACACACACACACACGAGGCAACCCATCAACTACACAATCAGCTCATCCACCCTCCTCCACAAACTCTCCAAGCCCAACCACACATACAAATGCTCTCCCTCTCTCCCTCTCTCTCTCTCTCTCTCTCTCTCTCTCTCTCTCTCTCTCTCTCTCTCTCTCTCTCTCTCTCTCTCTCTCTCTCTCTCTCTCTCTCTCTCCATCAACTATACCTCTCCCTCTCTATCCATCCCACCCTCTCTCCCTCTCTCTCTCTCTCACACACACATACACACTGATCCGGGTGGAATCAAAGGGTATTAACTGTGCGGTGTATAGTTCCCCTGGTCCTTTCCCAGCACTCTCCACAGCTGTACGATTACACAGGTGTTTGGCAAAAACATACTGTTGGAGACCACAGAGGAGATGTGTGTTTGTGTGTGTGTTCGTGTGTGTGTGTGTGTGTGTGTGTTTATACCTCCTTGTGAGTCACCACTGGTTTTTCCTCGGCTGCTCCATCATATCCACATTTTAAATGTGCTCCTGTCCTCGTCTATGTCTTTCCGTCTCTCTGTCTCACCCCTTTCTCTTTCTCTTTCCCTTTCTCGTTCTCTTTTTCTGTTTCTCCCGCTTTCTTTCCCTTTCTTGAACGTACCCCTTGCTTGTTTCTCTGTCTCTCGTCATCGGCCGTTCTGTTTGTCTGCCTCTCTTCCTGTCAGTCTGTTTTCCCCTTTCCCTTTCCCTTTCTCTTTCTCTTTCTCTCACTGTCTGTCTGCAGCTCTCACTCTTTCTCCGTCTCTCTTTGTCTCCCTCTGTTATTGTGTTTTCTTCTTCTCCCTTTCTTTGCCCATCTGTCTCCCTCTTCTCAACTTGTCTCCATGTCTGTCTGCCTCGCTGACTCACTCTGAAATGTCTTTCTCAGACGGTCTGTTTCTACGTTTTCTGTCAGTTTTCCATCTTGTTCTCTCTCAGTCTGTCCTTGCCACTCTTCCTGTCTGTCCCCCGGTCTCTGTCTCACTCTCTTTTTCCTGTTCTCAGTATGTCTCTATTCCTCCCCTGATCTTCTTGTGTTAGTCTCACTGTCTTTCTATCGCGTTCTCTTGATCAGCTCAATTCAATTCAATTCAATTCAATTCAATTCAGTGTAGTTCATTTCAGGCGTGTCCAGTCCAGTCCAGTCCAGCTCAGTTTAGTTGACTTCAGCTCACTTCAGTTTAGTTCAGTTAATTTCAGCCCATTTTAGTTCAGTTCAGTTTAGTTTAGTTTGGTTTAGTTCGGTTCGGTTCGGTTCAATTCAGTTTAGTTTAGTTTGGTTCAGTTTAGTTTAGTTCGGTTCAGTTTGGTTCGGTTCAGTTCATTTAGTTTAGTGTAGTTCAATTTAGTTCAGTTAAGTTCAGTTTAATGTAGTTCAGTTCAGTTTAGTGTAGTTCAGTTCAGTTTAGTGTAGTTCAGTTCAGTTTAGTGTAGTTCAGTTTAGTTTGGTTTAGTTCAGTTCAGTTTAGTTTAGTATAGTTCAATTTAGTTCAGTTCAATTCAGTTAAGTTTAGTTTAGTTTAGTATAGTTCAGTTTAGTTCAGTTTAGTTCAGTTTAGTTCAGTTCAGTTTAGTGTAGTTCAGTTTAGTTTGGTTTAGTTCAGTTCAGTTTAGTTTGGCTCGGTTCTATTCAGTCCAGTTCAGTTCAGTACAGTTTAGTTCAGTCCAGTTCAGTTCAGTACAGTTTAGTTCAGTTCAGTTTAGTTTAGTGTAGTTCCGTTCAGTTTAGTTTAGTGTAGTTCAGTTTAGTTTGGTGTAGTTCAGTTCAGTTTAGTTTGGTGTAGTTCAGTTTAGTTTAGTGTAGTTCAGTTCAGTTTAGTTTGGTGTAGTTCAGTTCAGTTTAGTTTGGTGTAGTTCAGTTCAGTTTAGTTTAGTGTAGTTCAGTTCAGTTTAGTGTAGTTCAGTTCAGTTTAGTTTAGTGTAGTTCAGTTCAGTTTAGTTTAGTTCAGTTCAGTTTAGTTTAGTGTAGTTCAGTTCAGTTGAGTGTAGTTCAGTTCAGTTTAGTTTCATGTAGTTCAGTTCAGTTTAGTTTCGCGTAGTTCAGTTCAGTTTAGTTTCGTGTAGTTCAGTTCAGTTTAGTGTACTCCAGTTCAGTTTAGTTTTGTTTAGTTCAGTTTAGTTCAGTTTAATTTAGTTTCTTGTAGTTCAGTTCAGTTTAGTGTCGTTCAGTTCAGTTCAGTTTAGTGTAGTTCAGTTCAGTTTAGTTTTGTTTAGTGTAGTTCAGTTCAGTTCAGTTCAGTTTAGGTCAGTTTAGTTTAGTTTCTTGTAGTTCAGTTCAGTTTAGTGTCGTTCAGTTCAGTTCAGTTCAGTTTAGTGTAGTTCAGTTCAGTTCAGTTTAGTGTAGTTCAGTTCAGTTCAGTTTAGTTTAGTGTAGTTCAGTTTAGTTTAGTATAGTTCAATTTAGTTCAGTTCAGTTCAGTTTAGTGTAGTTCAGTTCAGTTTAGTCCAGTTCAGTTCAGTTTAGTTTGGTTTAGTTCAGTTCAGTTTAGTTTGGCTCGGTTCGGTTCAGTACAGTTTAGTTCAGTTCAGTACAGTTTAGTTCGGTTCAGTTTAGTTTAGTGTAGTTCAGTTTAGTTTGGTTTAGTTCAGTTCAGTTTAGTTTGGCTCGGTTCGGTTCAGTACAGTTTAGTTCAGTTCAGTACAGTTTAGTTCGGTTCAGTTTAGTTTAGTGTAGTTCAGTTCAGTTTAGTGTAGTTCAGTTCAGTATAGTTTAGTGTAGTTCAGTTCAGTATAGTTTAGTGTAGTTCAGTTCAGTTTAGTTTAGTGTAGTTCAATTCAGTTTAGTTTAGTGTAGTTCAATTCAGTATAGTTTAGTGTAGTTCAGTTCAGTTCAGTTTAGTTTAGTGTATTTCAGTTCAGTTTAGTGTAGTTCAGTTCAGTTTAGTTCAGTTCAGTTCAGTTCAGTTTAGTTTAGTGTAGTTCAGTTCAGTTTAGTGTAGTTCAGTACAGTTCAGTTCAGTTTAGTTTAGTGTAGTTCAGTTTAGTTTGGTTTAGTTCAGTTCAGTTTAGTTTGGCTCGGTTCGGTTCAGTACAGTTTAGTTCAGTTCAGTACAGTTTAGTTCGGTTCAGTTTAGTTTAGTGTAGTTCAGTTTAGTTCAGTTCAGTTTAGTGTAGTCAGTTCATTATAGTTTAGTGTAGTTCAGTTCAGTTCAGTTTAGTTTAGTGTAGTTCAGTTCAGTTCAGTTCAGTTTAGTGTAGATCAGTTCAGTTCAGTTTAGTTTAGTGTAGTTCAGTTCAGTTTAGTTTAGTGTAGTTCAATTCAGTTCAGTTTAGTGTAGTTCAGTTCAGTATAGTTTAGTGTAGTTCAGTTCAGTTCAGTTTAGTTTAGTGTAGTTCAGTTCAGTATAGTTTAGTGTAGTTCAGTTCAGTTCAGTTTAGTTTAGTGTATTTCAGTTCAGTTTAGTGTAGTTCAGTTTAGTTCAGTTCAGTTCAGTTTAGTTTAGTGTAGTTCAGTTCAGTTTAGTGTAGTTCAGTTCAGTTTAGTGTAGTTCAGTTCAGTTCAGTTTAGTTTCGTGTAGTTCAGTTCAGTTTAGTGTAGTTCAGTTTAGTTTAGTGTAGTTTAGTTTCTTGTAGTTCAGTTCAGTTTAGTGTAGTTCAGTTCAGTTCAGTTTAGTGTAGTTCAGTTCAGTTTAGTTTAGTTCAGTTCAGCTTAGTTTAGTTTAGTTCAGTTTAGTTCAGTTCAGTTCAGTTTAGTTTAGTTCAGTTCAGTTCAGTCTAGTTTAGTTTAGTTTAGTTCAGTTCAGATTTAGTTTAGTTTAGTTTAGTTCAGTCTAGTTGAGTTTAGTTTAGTTCGTTCAGTTTAGTTTAGTTTAGTTCAGTTCAGTTCAGTTCAGTTTAGTTTAGTTTAGTTTAGTTTAGTTAGTGTGG
>NC_079222.1:7963506-7968506 GCF_029633865.1 Lampris incognitus
GTTTCCACTTTCTCAGGGCCCTGAATGGCGAGAACTCTTCACTCCAAACACTTATCTATCTATCTATCTATCTATCTATCTATCTATCTATCTATCTATCTATCTATCTATCTATCTATCTATCTATCTATCTATCTATCTATCTATCTATCTATCTGTCTGTCTGTCTGTCTGTCTGTCTGTCTGTCTGTCTGTCTGTCTGTCTGTCTGTCTGTCTGTCTGTCTATCTATCTATCTGTCTGTCTGTCTGTCTGTCTGTCTGTCTGTCTGTCTGTCTGTCTGTCTGTCTGTCTGTCTGTCTCTCTCTCTCTCTCTCTGTCTGTCTGTCTGTCTGTCTGTCTGTCTGTCTGTCTGTCTGTCTATCTATCTATCTATCTATCTATCTATCTATCTATCTATCTATCTATCTATCTATCTATCTATCTATCTATCTATCTATCTGTCTATCTGTCTGTCTGTCTGTCTGTCTGTTTATCTGTCTGTCTGTCTGTTTGTGTTTTTTCCTTTTCTCCCTTCCCCGTTTCTCCCTGTTCCTTTTATTCCCAATAACTTTCATTCTGTCTTTTTCACCTCTCTTTTTCTCTCTCTGTCTCTCTGTCTGTCTCTGTGTCTCCCCCTCTCTCTGTCTTTGTCTCTCTGTCTCTGTCTCTCCCTCCCCCTCTCTCCCTTTTTCCCCCTCTTTCTGTCTCTCTCCCCTTTCCCTGTCTCTGTATCTCACCCTCTCTCTGTCTGTCTCTGTAATGTCTCTCTCCCTCTCCCCTCCCTGTCTCTGTCTGTCTCTGTCTCTCTCCCTCTCCCCCCATATCAGTCTGTCTCTTGTCTCCTCCCCTCCTCTCTGTCTCTGTCTCCCCCTTTCTGTCTCTGTCTCTCTTCTCTTCTCTCTCTTTCTCTGTCCTCTCTTCCTCTCCCCCCTCTCTCTGTCTCTGTCTCTCTTCCTGTCCCCCTCTGTCTGTCTCTGCCCCCCCCCGTCTGTCTGTCTCTCTCTTGTGGGGGGGACACATGTTCTCCTGTCGTTCCGCAGCACCAGCCAGACATCACAATACAGACAAGCACCATGGATACAAGAGGAGGGTAATGATGGAGAAGGAGGAGCAGAAGGGGAACAAACACCAGTTCTAGCTGAGGAGTTCAGATTAGTTCAGATTAGAGATCCCTCATGAAAAAAAAACCAAAAAATCAAAATCATCAAAATGTGTAATTTTTTGCGGTTTGACCCCCCCCCCGTCCCCCCCTCCCCCGTACATGTTGCTGTTCTGTCAGTTGTACTTCTGATTCATACATGAATGTGACTGGATCTGAGTCAACATGGACTTTGACCTCCAGGCGATGGTTGTTACCCGGGAACTGCAGGCCGTTTCTCACCGAGTTCAAACTTTTCGTCCGACGCCGACTCTGAAAGTGGCCGTCTGCCATAAAAAGTTCTGATCTTCTGTGATATTTTTTTTTTTTCCTTAGATTTCGTCACCATGTTGGATAGAGAAACAACGCGTATGAACGCGTTGGACTCGGCACGGGAGGCCCTTACTGAGCAGGAGCCGGCCACCTCGAAAATGACCGACCGGCAAACCAGCTACTTCCAGTGTTTCAGCTTTGGAAAACTGACTTTCAGAACAGAAATGTAGGGCCTCCGGGGGGCGCGGCGGTCTATCCCGTTGCCCACCAGCACGTGGACCGCCGGTTTGAATCCTTGTGTTACCGCCGGCTTGGTCGGGCGTCCCTACAGACACAACTGTCTGTGTCTGCGGGGGGGTGGGGTGGGGTATGTGTCCTAGTCGCTGCACTAGCGCCTCCTCTGGTCAGTCGTGGCACCTGTTGGGGGGGGGGGAGTGGGGGGGAACAGCGTGATCCTCCCACGCGCTACGTCCCCCTGGTGAAACTCCTCACCGTCAGGTGAAAAGAAGCGGCCGGCGACATTATCGGTCCGCCAGTGACTAATTTCGCTCCTCGAATCCGCGCCATTATAAATGCGTTGTTGTGCGTATACGTGATGTTGTTTCTCGTTTTTCCGCCTCTTTGTCGTTACTTCGGCTAAACCCTCTTTGCTTTCCGCACACTATTGTCCAGCCTTTGGGTAGGGGGACGTTTAAAAATGGACGTCTGTTTGTTTCCCTGCCCCGCGTTTCTCCCTCGTTTTCCGGCTACTGCCTATTGGACGGCCGCCTCTCGACAGCTTGAAGCCATTCCGAGCACCCATTACCCAATAAGTGCGGCCTCGCGACGTTGTTTGCCCCCGCCGTTGTCTTTGCAGAGGCATCCAGTGTGCCAAGTGGAGACGTATATCAACACAAAGCTGCCAAGTCGAGACGTTAGACGGACAAGTAAACAGAAGCCAACGAGCACATAACCACATCAGCGGTTCATCAGTCACACTGCCAACACAGGGCGGCACGGAGGTGAGGGCGGTCGCCTCACAGCGAGAAGGTCCTGGGTTCGAGCCCCGGGGTAGTCCAGCCTTGGGGGTCGTCCCGGGTCGTCCTCTGTGGGGAGTTTGCGTGGGTTTCCTCTGGGGGCTCCGGTTTCCTCCCACAGTCCAAAGACATGTAGGTAGGGTGAATCGGGCGTGCCTAGATTGTCTCTATGTGTGAATGTGTGTGTGTGTCTGTGTGTGTGTCGGCCCTGTGTGATGGCCTGGCGGCCTGTCCAGGGTGTCTCCTCGCCTGCCGGCCAATCACTGCTGGGATAGGCTCCTGTATCCCCCCGACCCTGAAAGCAGCATAAGTGGTTCGGATAATGGATGATGGACATTGTGACTAGCTCGCTGCTTAACAACAGTGACCTAGGTTGTCAACATCTTTACTTTTGACAAAATATTGATAATTTAACAGACTGACTCTTCCTATAATATATATATACATATATATATACATATACATACGTATACATATATATACATATATACATACACACACATATATATACATACATATATATACATATATATACATACACACATATATATACATACACACATATATATACATACATATATATACATATATACACACATATATATACACATACATACATATATATATACATACATATATATATATACATATATACACATACATATACATACACATACATACATATACATATACATACATACACACACACACATATATATATGTATATATATATATATACACTGTAGCTGTCAGTCTCCTTCTATCTGATTCAGCCGTCCCTTCTCCCGCCGAAGGTTTAGGTGAAACAGGAGTGTCGGCTGCCATCATGGTCTCGCTCTCTTCATCTCTGACAGTGTTTATTGTCTGGAGGAGGATGCCGACTGCACTCGTCTCTCAGGATAGGGAAGACGGGAGGCCTCGGCGTCCCCCCTGGCCAAACTGTGGTAAATGGAGGACTCGGGGGGGGGGGGGGTGCAGCTAGTGACTTTAAATACTTGAGCCGGATTGGGGAAGCTGAGCTAACTGGTTCAGTGATTTTCTAAGAGACCAGGCTCAGCGAGGCCAGAGGTCTGGAGCTGTAACACACGCCCGTGTGTGTGTCTGTGTGTGTGTGTGTGTGTGTGTGTGTGTGTGTGTGAGAGAGAGATTTGTTTTTGATTTTTGAAAAGTAACTCTTGTTTAAAAAAATACAATCATATTCACAAGGCAGATAAATAAGCATCCTTCATCTCTCTCTAATAGAGACAGAGGGAGAGAAAGAACTGCACAATCTGTGTATGTGCGTGCACACGTGTGTGTGTGTGTGTGTTGTGTTGTGTCTGCGCACGTGTGTGTGTGTGGGTGAGAGAGAGGAGAGAGAGAGAGCAGCATAATTTGATTTGGATAGTCCCTAAATTAGTCATTTAAGGGATTTTTGAGTGAAGGTTTTATGTGTTATAGTCAAAAATAAAACAGACTGTGTGTGTGTGTGTGTGTGTTTGTGTGAGTGTGAGTGTGTGTGTGTGTGAGTGTGTGTGTACGTGTGTGTGTGTGTGTGTGAGTGTGTGTGTGTGTGCGTGTGTGTGTGTGTGTGTGTGTGCGTGTGTGTGTGTGTGTGTGTGTACTGGCAGGCTGAGAGAGTTGTGATCTATTTGACAGGTTCTGGTTTCTGTACTTAATCCAACTCTACTCACTTTGCTCTACTCACGTTTTGCCAGTTTCCATCAGAGTGGCACCTGCTAGGTGGACTGTCCTGCTAGGTGGACTGTCCTGCTAGGTGGACTGTCCTGCTAGGTGGACTGTCCTGCCAGGTGGACTGTCCTGCTAGGTGGACTGTCCTGCTAGGTGGACTCTCCTGCTAGGTGGACTGTCCTGCCAGGTGGACTGTTCTGCCAGGTGGACTGTCCTGCTAGGTGGACTGTCCTGCTAGGTGGACTGTCCTGCTAGGTGGACTGTCCTGCCAGGTGGACTGTCCTGCTAGGTGGACTGTCCTGCTAGGTGGACTCTCCTGCCAGGTGGACTGTCCTGCTAGGTGGACTGTTCTGCCAGGTGGACTGTAGCAGGACTGTCCTGCTAGGTGGACTGTCCTGGTTTACATTTTAAATGCAGCCTTGCTGCTCTGGGCATGAGTTGGCTAGGCACTGCTTGCTGTCGTGTGTGTGTGTGTGTGTGTGTGTGTGTGTGTGTGTGTGTGTGTGTGTGTTGTGTGTGTTATGTGTGTGTGTGTGTGTGTGTGTGTGTGTGTGTGTGTGTGTGTGTTGTGTGTGCAATTTGCAAGTGTGCAGACGTTCCCTTTCGGCAGCCTGTCTGTAGGAATGTAACCTGAGACTGAGACCCCCCCCCCTACACACACACACACACACACACACACACACATTCCCACAGTACCTCTCTGTCAGATGGAAACCTTTTGTCTGGCCTCGACCCCCCCCCCTTTTTCCCCCTCTTTTTTCCTCTTCAGATTTTGCAGGTGTTCAGCATGAGGCAATAAAACAAGTAGTGACTGTTCACCCGTCAGAGCAAGAGCTGTCCATGCAACACAGCCCACGCTCGCCCCGCCCCCCCCCCCCACTGTCTCTCTCTCTCTCTCACTCCCTCTCTCTGTCTTTCTCT
>NC_079222.1:7971006-7981006 GCF_029633865.1 Lampris incognitus
GTACTATGTTAGTACTGTTAGAGGTACTGTTGTCTGTGTACCATGTGTATCAGTATGTACTATGGTACTATGTTAGTACTGTTAGAGGTACTGTTGTCTGTGTACCATGTGTATCAGTATGTACTGTGGTACTATGTTAGTACTGTTCAAGGTACTGTTTGTGTACCATGTGTATCAGTATGTACAGTATGTATGTGGTGCAGTGAGAGAGGAATTTCATTTTGGAGACTACTACCCGAGTCCTGCTTCCCACTCCTGGGGGATTTTACTCTCAGTGGCCGGCATGTTTGGGAGCACTTAGATCTGCGAGAGCGGCTTCTCAACAATGAAACTCTGCTCCAGCTCATGCAGATTGGATGCACAAACGCTGACATTCAGTCTGTTGTACACCAGCAGAGAGGCCACAAGTGTCTCACTAAGACACAGCTTTACACTGGTCCAGCCGGGGGTTAGTTTCGCTGGCTTTCGTTGGCTTCATCAGTGTGTGAATATGTGTGTGTGAATGGGTGAATGTGAGGTGCACGTTGTGAAAAAGTGCTGTGAGTGGTCGGTAGACTAGAAAAGCGCTACATAAAATGCGGTCCTTTTACCCTTTGCTGTTGTACCGTGGTAGTTCGTCAGAGGTCCCGATGTCTGTGGACCATGTGTGTGTCAGTAGACTATGTGTTGTGGTTAGGTCAGGGTAAAGATGTCGCAATCCAGGTCAAATCTGATTAAAAGATTCAAGACTCAAATCAATATTTATGAGATGGCTCAAATAGGATTCTGTATTGATATAATAATAATGATAATATTAATGATGATGATAATAATAATAATCAACTTTAGATTGGAGTTGACACAGTGGCACAGTGGTTAGCGCGGTTGCCTCACAGCAAGAAGGTCCTGGGTTCGAGCCCTAGGGTAGTCCAACCTTGGGGGTCATCCCGGGTCGTCATCTGTGTGGAGTTTGCATGTCCTCCCCGTGTCTGCGTGGGTTTCCTCCGGGGGCTCTGGTTTCCTCCCACAGTCCAAAGACATGTAGGTCAGGTGAACCGGCCGTACTAAACTGTCCCTAGGTGTGAATGTGTGTGTGTGTCGGCCCTGTGATGGCCTGGCGGCCTGTCCAGGCTGTCTCCCGGCCTTCCGCCCAATGACTGCTGGGATAGGTTTCCAGCATCCCCGCGACCCTGAGAGCAGAATAATCGGCTTGGATAATGGAAAGGAACTTGAGATTGTATATGTGATTTATGTATAGATTGGTATATGTTGCTATATGGGCAGTACATTGTTGCTACATTGCAGTACAAATTGTCGTGACCGTTAACTAGAGTTCCAGTGGCCATGTGTACTTTTCAGAGAGGATTTGGGAATGTTTGCAATCACAGCATTGTAAGATGGTGACAGACTCTTTCAGGGATGAGGATGTGCACATCCTTGAAAGGGAGGAACGCTGGTTTGAATGTGGAGTCAAAAAGGCCCTCTATGTGAAGAGGGAACGACCATCCCTGAACCCGGGAGCGGGGGGGGGGGGCTAAGCGTACATCTGTCGCCATCTTACAAAGCTGTGATTGCAAACATTCCCAAATCCTTTGTGAATAGTACGCATGGCCGTGGAAACTCTAGTTAATGGTCACACTCATGTTTGCATATGAAACCGATCGTTGGTATCGGTCGTTATGCCACTGTATTGATTATAAGGGTGGGGGTACCTGCAGTCAGTTGAGACTGAAGAGGTCACTTAGATGATGATGAAACGTATGTCAATAAACGATGTGTCCAGATGAACTGATTCATACTTTATTTGATTTTTTTTCTGTTTTCCTGTCTGAGTATTCGGATATTCGTCCTTTGGGTCGGTTTCAATTTTGGGATTCAGATATTCAGTTTTTTTTTGTTTTTTGTATATCAGTAAAGGCGAACTGCAAAATAACATTTGTCAGCCCGTTCTTGTACTATATTTATACTTTTTAATAGCATTGTTAAAATGTGGAAATATATTGTAGCGAATTCAGGGGGGCAGCCGGGAACCGCCGCAGCCGGGACTCGAACCCGGGTCTCCCGCCCCACGTTAACCAATCGACCAAAGGGTCCGATTCGTTAGCGCAGGGCTAGCGAGTCTACGCATCCGTGGTCGTTACAAAATTAAAACGTCTCAGCTGCGGCGCCTGACTCCCTCTCACGCACAGCAGGGACGTCAGGCTTCAGGTGACCTCGGCCGTTAAAGGAGGACGAAATGTCCAAGACCTCAGCTGTGTGGCGACACTTTAAAGTGAGCGATGACAAGGCGGTGCGCCAAATATGCAATGTGAAACTGGCCTACCACGATGGCACAACGAGCGTGATAAATCCATTGAATGCTGTAAGTAGTAGCCCACTCGTATACGGTGTAAAATGAAGACTATGCTAGCTAGCTAACTTAGCTTAGCTCGTATCTGTTTTCCAGTCGCCATTATCAAGCTGTTTTACCCGCCGTTTAAACGGTAACGTTACACATGATGAAAACGTGCACTTACTTTGTGGGAACACCGGGGGCTGAGGCGATTATTGCGGTAAAAAGCCTAATAATGATTTGCTACGGTTATCTCGTTAAAAGTATTGTTGTTATAACAGAAATGAGTGTGTTTTGTATCTCCGTGTTAGGCTAACAATTGACGGAATCTGGAACTGGAGTTGGCCCCGCCCACTGCTCCTAGTGTGTAGCTAGCTAGCTAAGTTAGCTTAGCTCATGTCTGTTTTCAAGTCACCGTGATTTTACCCGCCGTTTAAACGCTGACGTTACACATGATGAAAGCGTGCACTTACTTTGTGGGAACACCGGGGGCTGAGGCGATTATTGGGGTGAAAAGCCTAATAATGATTTGCTACGGTTATCTCGTTAAAAGTATTGTTGTTATAACAGAAATGAGTGTGTTTTGTATCTCCGTGTTAGGCTAACAATTGACGGAATCTGGAACTGGAGGTGGCCCCGCCCACTGCTCCTAGTGTATGGCTAGCTAGCTAACTTAGCTTAGCTCATGTCTGTTTTCCAGTCACCGTGATTTTACCCGCCGTTTAAACGGTGACGTTACACATGATGAAAGCGTGCACTTACTTTGTGGGAACACCGGGGGCTGAGGCGATTATTGGGGTGAAAAGCCTAATAATGATTTGCTACGGTTATCTCGTTAAAAGTATTGTTGTTATAACAGAAATGAGTGTGTTTTGTATCTCCGTGTTAGGCTAACAATTGACGGAATCTGGAACTGGAGGTGGCCCCGCCCACTGCTCCTAGTGTATGGCTAGCTAGCTAACTTAGCTTAGCTCATGTCTGTTTTCCAGTCACCGTGATTTTACCCGCCGTTTAAACGGTGACGTTACACATGATGAAAGCGTGCACTTACTTTGTGGGAACACCGGGGGCTGAGGCGATTATTGGGGTACAAAGCCTAATAATGATTTGCTACTACGGTTATCTCGTTAAAAGTATTGTTGTTATAACAGAAATGAGTGTGTTTTGTATCTCCGTGTTAGGCTAACAATTGACGGAATCTGGAACTGGAGGTGGCCCCGCCCACTGCTCCTAGTGTGTAGCTAGCTAGCTAACCTAGCTTAGCTCATGTCTGTTTTCCAGTCACCGTGATTTTACCCGCCGCTTAAACGCTGACGTTACACATGATGAAAGCGTGCACTTGCTTTGTAGAATAAGAGAATCTTTAACAATTAATATCCTTAATTAAACCGAAGGACACGTGTAGCGCCGCTTTGCCGTCCATCTCATTCAACAACTGGGAAATGTCTGGCTCTTCCCAAGTCCTTTCCCCGCCGCCGCCGAAGCCGAAGCTCCGAGTATCCGCTGTGGGTTTCTACCGAAGCTCCAAGAGCCCCAAAAGATGGTATTCGGGACAGCCCTACGTTCTTGTAGTCTCACCAAACCCCTTGTTAACATTTACCATGAAGGAAGTTTGTATGCTTAGGTGTTCATGTCTTGGTGTTTGTGTATATGTGCTCATGCCAATGCAGCAGTGTGTATGTGTATCCGCGGCACGCTTGTCTATAGAATAACATAGTTGTGTATGTGTGTCATGCCTCCCGCCTGGGTCACAGATAGGGAGGGACGCACACAGATAAGTAGATCAGTGTGTATTAAACAATCTGCTTGTGTGTGTGTGTGTGTGTGTGTGTGTGTGTGTGTGTGTGTGTGTGTGTGTGTGTGTGTGTGTGTGTGTGTGTGTGTGTGTGTGTGTGGACCAGACCAGAATGGGTTTAATAGTAGCAATGTGAAATGTGGAGCAACAGGCCTCTGTTCTCCGTTCGTCTAATGACCGGGGTTATGGATTTTGACAGCAAGGTACACACACACACACACACACACACACACACACACACACACACACACACACACACACACACACACACGTGGACAGCATAACTCACACTGTTTTAATATGAAATAGGTTCAGGGAAGCTCTTATAGATTAGACAGGCATGTTCAAATGAACAGAAACCACCAGTTAAACACACATACAGAGAGACAGGAGGCGGTCTTGGAGTTACCAGCCACATTTGTGTGAGTGTCGCCTGAAAGCACCATGAAAGATCACACGTTCACCCCAGACTCACTCACAGTACTAAGAGAAACACATTAATACCCGCTGAACAGTGTTAAAACAGAAAAAAATACATTAGTCGTAGTATATTATCGAGGCGGCACGGTGGCACAGTGGTTAGCGTGGTCGCCTCACAGCAAGAAGGTCCTGGGTTCGAGCCCCGGGGTAGTCCAACCTTGGTGGGTCATCCCGGGTCATCCTCTGGGTGGAGTTTGCATGTTCTCCCCGTGTCTGCGTGGGTTTCCTCCGGGGGCTCCGGTTTCCTCTCACAGTCCAAAGACATGCAGGGCAGGTGACTTGGCTGTACTAAATTGTCCCTAGGAATGAATGTGTGTGTGTGTGTGTGTGTGTGTGTGTGTGTGTGTGTGTGTGTGTGTGTGTGTGTGTGTGTGTGTGTTGGCCCTGTGATGGCCTGGCGGCCTGTCCAGGGTGTCTCCCCACCTGCCGCCCAATGACTGCTGGAATAGGCTCCTGCATCCTCCCAACCCTGAGAGCAGGATCGGCGGTTAAGACGATGGATGGATGGATGGATGGATGGATGGATGGATGGATGGATGGATGGATGGATGGATGGATGGCTATATTATCGATGTGTTCATACATTTTACACACAACTCCACAGCCAGGTACTTCACTGGTGAAGGTGATCCTGTCAAATCTAGATTACTGGTTTAACCTTTGACACTGGCCACAAACATCCATGGGTGATCTGGACCATTTTCATGGTCTTAATTAGGTCTCTTTTTTTAATCGGCAATATACACAGTTCTCACATTCGTGTGTATATATATATATATATATATATATTATATATATATATACACACACACACACACACACACACAGACATATATGTGGCCTCGTTAGCGTCCCAGCTCATGTCCTGCCCTGGTGCCCCTGTTCCCCCTGCCACATTGTCTTGTGTGTGTTCAGCCAAGCTAGCCAGCGTTTCATTCGCCGTCGTTCCACCGGCCGACCCCGTGCTTGACGTCTTCCCGCCCGTCTCCTGGACCCCGGTGTCTCTTGCCTGCCCCTTGTCGATCCGGTCGCCTTGTTTGGACTGGTAACCACGGTAACTAGAACTTGAGAGCTTTGAACCTGTTTTGTCCGTCTGCCTGCCACTCGTCGATCCGGTCGCCTTGTTTGGAGTGGTAACCACGGTAACTAGAAGTTGAGCTTTGAGCCCGTTTTGTCTGTCTGGCTGCCCCCGGTCTCTCTGGTCCCCTGTGTCGGACTGACTTCACTGACCCCTGCCCGACCTTGAGTGTCACTGTCGCCGCCCTGTCTGTTCGTTGTAGATTTGGGTTCTGTTTCCCAGGGAGACAGACAGGTGAGAACACAAACTTTTTTTTGTTGACCCCCCCCCCCTTTTTTTTTTTTTCTCCTCCCAAATTGTGTACAGCCAATTACCCCACTCTCCTGAGCCTCCCGGGGTCGCCGCTTCACCCCCTTCTGCCGATCCGGGCAGGGCTGCAGACTACCACACGCCTCCTCCAATACATGTGGAGTCATCAGCCACTTTTCACCTGGCGGTGAAGAGTTTCGCCAGGGGGCCGTAGCACGTGGGAGGATCACGCTATCCCCCCCGAACAGGCGCCCCGACTGACCAGAGGAGGCGCTAGTGCAGCGACCAGGACACATACCCACATCCGGCTTCCCACCTGCAGACACGGCCAACTGTGTCTGTAGGGACGCCCGACCAAGCTAGAGGTAACACGGGGACTCGACCCGGCGACCCCCGTGTTGGGAGGCAACGGACTAGACCGCTACGCCACGCGGACGCACACTCGATGATGTTTCTAAAGAGATGTTCTGGTTTAGAGCAGGGCCTGCCCTACGCCAGTAAGATTAGTGGTGTTACATCATTTTACTGACTGATTGTTTGATTATTGATCACAGCTGAGGCGTTCAGGCTGTTAGACCGTATAACGGCCTTGGCAACAGGCACGGGCGCAAGGCCGTGAATGCTGGGATGGCGTCCGGCGCTTCACCTGTGCCTCCGTCCAATACGTGAGCGGTTGTGTCAGGACGGGCAAGCGATGTAACGTTTTACCAAATCATTATGCAAGTCCGTACCGGATCAGTCGAGCCTCCGTACCAGATCGGTCGAGGCCCGGGTTAACAACGACTACCGTTGGTGCTGTGCCCTCACAGGGCGCCTATGGAGACTATAAATCCGCTGTGGCGACCCCTGAGAAACAGGGGGCAAGCTGAAAGAAGGGAAAAATATATAGTCCCCCCCCCCCCCCGGAAACCGTCAATGGTGTTGGTAAGAGTGCTCAACAAATGAGGAGCAGAATATTAAGAATCTTTGTAAATAGTTTATATATATATATATATATATATATATATATATGTGTGTGTGTGTGTGTATGTGTATGTATGTATGTATGTATGTATGTATGTATGTATGTATGTATGTATGTATGTATGTATGTATGTATGTGTGTGTGTGTGTATGTATGTGTATGTGTGTGTGTGTGTGTGTGTGTGTGTGTGTGTATGTATGTATGTATGTATATGTGTGTGTATGTATGTATGTATATGTATGTGTATGTATATATATATGTATGTATATTAGGGCTGCAACGATTAGTCGACATAATCGACGACGTCGATCATAAAAACTCGTCGACGCAGAATTTTAGCTTCGACGCGTCGTATAAAAACAATCAGAGCCAGTAACGTTAACTCAAAACCGCACAAATGTTCATTTGTAACCGCAATGCCCTATAGGAAGTGCTGGGGGCAGTATCGCTTCCATCGTCTGATATAACTGCATTTTGCATGAACGACGAAGAGAAGAAGAAAGCGTATGAACGATGGCGGAAAGGAGAGCGAATGAGGCTAATGAAGAGCAAAAACCAGCGAGACCGAGACTATCAAAAGTCTGGGAGTATTTCACAGATGACAAGCCAAAGAAGTCAGTTAAATGCAGAATATGCAAAGCCGAATTGGCATTCCACAGCAGCACTACGGCGATGCACGAGCATCTGAAACGCAAGCACCCTGGAGCCACGATGATTGCTACTTCGGATCATGGGTAAGTTTAGCTAGTTAGCCACAGTATCTTAATGTTTACGTTAGCTTAAGTTACATGTTGGAAAACAGAACGTCTCAAGGGTGATGCTTGCTAAGCGAACGCTATTTCAGTTATGTGGATTCTGCGTATCCACCAACGAGCTGTATGTAACATTAGCTAAACAGCACCAAGCTTGCAGCGTAGCACACTACAGCTTAGAGTTGTTTAGCTCCGTCATTTATCACCGAGTGTCGTGTTTTTGCAGACTGGAGTATTAACTAGCTAAGTTAAGATTGCTAACGTTAGCTAAATGTTAACGAGTTCTAACATTCACTGACTCTGCAGTAACTTACTGCACTATGGGCTCTAGGTTTCTTTTTTTTCAGTTGAAAAAAATTGAACTTTTTGGGCTAAAGCGCAGGCAAGACTGCAGAGACGGGGAACGTTAGCACCATCTAACATTAGCTAGCTATCTTACTTAGCTAGTCAATCTGCCGTCTGCAAAAACACGACACGATGCTAACGTGAGCTGTCTGTAGCCTAGACAGTCAACTAGCTTTCCCAGTGCGCTCTAATCAGCTGTAGCTTGTCGTAGCGTTAGCTAGTTAGACTGGGTTGGAGCATATCAATAATTCAGTTGTAAGATATTTATTCATTTAAATGGTTTAATTGGTATTAGTCAGTACACTAAGATAAACTGATATCATAGCCTACAAATTGTGATGATAATTAATACAGCTTTCTGTTTTGTTCTCTTTCTATTTTAGTACTAAGCAAAGGCGTGTGGATGAGTTCATCCTGAAGAGAGGCTCATGCACCCCTCAAATGGCTGGAGTCTTAACAGAGAGCATCCTCAACATGCTCGTCAATGACATGAGACCAATATCCATGGTTGAAGATGGGGGGATTTAAGCAGATGGTCACCACATTCCATCCAGGTTACACCTTACCTTCCAGAACTCATTTTACTAAGCTTATGGAGGGAAAGTATGAAGCTACTTTTGGTAAGGTTAAAGATGCTCTTAAAGCAACCAAGAACAAGATTGCCCTGACAACTGATGCCTGGACCAGTGTCGCGACAGAGGCATATCTTGGCATCACCTGTCACTTTATAAGTGATGACTGGGAGCTCACTAGCTTCTGCCTTACAACCATGCCACTCGAAGAACGGCACACTGGACCCAACATTGCTGCATGGATTGAGCAGGCTGTGGAAAGGTTTGAGATCCCTCCAAGCAAGATTGTGGCAGTTGTTCCTGACAATGGCTCCAATGTCGTACTGGCTGCAAACATCTTGCAGGAAAAACATGGGTGGGTGTCTATCCGCTGTGCAGGCCACACTTTACAGTTGGTGATCAATCGTGCACTGAAACACCCTCAGATCAGTAAAGCACTGGGAGCAGCGACGTGTCTCGTCGAGCACTTTAAAAGGAGCGAACTGGCTTCAAGCAAGCTTAAGACAAAGCAGAAACAGATGGGGACCCCGGAACACAAACTTGTCCAAGATGTCTCTGCCAGGTGGAACAGCACCTATTATATGGTGACTCGCATGCTGGAACAGAGATGGCCACTGACTGCGACTCTGTCTGACCCGGCAGTAACACAGAGAGGGAAACAATACCTAGACCTCAAAGCTGATCAGTGGACCCTGCTAGATGAACTGGCCAAAGCTCTCCAGGCCTTTGAATGTGCCACTGTCTACTTGAGTGGTGAAAGCTATGTGACAGCCCCCGCCCTGCCTCCACTAGTCAGAGGGCTTTTGAAGTCCACCCACACTGCCTATGATACAGCTTCTGTGCAGGCCTTCCAGGCGGCTGCTTCAGAGGAGACCACTGCACGCTGGTCAAGAGAGGTCACCATCACAGATGATGAGCCAAGCAAACAGATCATTGCAGCTGCACTAGACCCACGATTTCGAAAACTGAAATTCCTGACACCGGAGGAGAGGTTCAGTGTTCAGAATAAAGTACAAGCTCTGGCCCTACAGTCCAAGGATGGGAGTACTGTGAATAACCAGCACACCAGTGGGAATGAAGAAGCCACAGCAGCATCAGCTGACAAGGATGCCACAGACTCAGCTGAGGGAACTACAAATAGGTCTGTTTCAGCTCTCGATTCACTGCTTGGATGTGACTCAACAGACAGTGACAGTGAGACCAATGATGAACAGGATGCGCGCAACCAAGCGATCAGTAATGAAGTGCTGATGTACTTCGGAGAGCAGCCCCTCTCAAAGACAGAAAGTCCCCTGTCTTGGTGGAAATTGAATGAGGCAAAGTATCCAACCCTTGCATCACAAGCCAAATCGTTTTTGTGTATTCCAGCTACTTCTACTCCCTCTGAGCGTCTCTTCTCAGCAGCTGGGAACATCGCCTCAAAGAAGAGAGCCAGCCTCACTCCAGAGCACGTC